>NC_092754.1:79138971-79373120 GCF_047496795.1 Chiloscyllium punctatum | reverse complement strand
CCCCCATTGGCTCCTCTCTCTCACTCTCTCTCCCCTCTCTCCCTCTCTCTCCCCTCACTCTCCACACTCTCTCCCCTCTCTCCCCACATCGCCCCTCTCTCTCCCCCTCTCTCCCCCCTATCCTTCTCTCGTCCACTCTCTCTCCCCCTCTCGTCCACTAGCTCCCCCTCTCATCACCTGCTCCCCCCTCTCTTCCCTCTCTCTCTCTCTCATCACCTCTCTCCCTCTCTCAATCCTCTCTCTCCACCCTGGTCCTCTCTCTCTCTCTCCCCCTCTTGTCGCACTTCTGTTACACTCTCCCTCCTCCATCTCCCTGCCTCTCACTCCTCCAATCTTCCCCCATCGTCCCCTCTCTCTCCTTCTCTCGTCCCCTCTCTCTCTCCCCCCGTCCCCTCGCTTCGCCCTCTCATCACCTCTCTCCCCCGATCTCTTCCCCTCTCTCTCTCGACCACTCTCTCTCCGATCACGTCAACTCTCTCTCCCCTCTCGTCCCTTCTCACTGCCCTCATCCAATCTCTCTCCCCTCTCTCGTCCCCTCCCCCTCCCCCCTCTCTGCCTCTCCCGTCCCCTCTGTCTCCCTCTCCCTCCCCGTCACCCCCATCGTCCCTGCTCTCTCCACCTTTCGTCCACTCTCTCTGCCCCATCATCCCCTCTCTCTCCCCCATCCTCCCATCTCTCTCCCTCTCACAACCCCCCTCTCTCAACCTCTCGTCCCCTCTCTCTCCCCTCAGCGACCCTTCTCTCTCATCCCCATCCCCACCCTCCCATCTCATCCCCTCTCTCTCCCTCTCTCCTCCCCTTTCTCTCCCTCCCCTCTCTTTCTCTCTCTCGTCCCTTTTCTCTCCACCCTCATCCTCTCTCTCTCCTCCTCTTGTCCCACCTCTCTTGCCCTCTCTCTCCCCTCTCTCCCCACTCACTGCCCCCCTCCGCCCATCGTCCACTCTCTCTCCCCCTCTCGTCCCCTCACTACCCCCTCTCATCACCTCTCTCCCCTCTCTCTTCCTCTCTCTCCATCTCTCTCTCCTCCCTATCACCTCTGTCGTCCCCTCTCTCTCCCCCTTTCTCCCTCTCTCGTCCCCTCTCTCTCTCTACCGCCATCATCCCTCTCTGCCCCCTCTCTCCCCCTCTCTCTCTCCTCTCTCTACCCCCATCGTCCACTCTCACTCCCTCTCTCATCACCTCTCTCCCCCTGTCATGCCCTCTCTTTCCCTATCGTCCCCTCTCTCATCCCCTATTGTCCATTCTCTCACACCCCCATTCCCCCTCTCTGCCCCCTTGTCCCTTCTCTCTCCCTATCTCCTCCCCTCCCTCTCCCTCCCCTCTCTCCCCCTCTCTACTCCCCTCTCTCTCCCCCCCCTCCCTCTCTCGTCCCATCTCTCTCCACACTCGTCCTCTCTCTCTCCCCCTCTTGTCCCACCTCTCTTACCCTCTCTCTCCCCCCTCTCGCCCCTTCTCACTCCCCCCTCTCCCCCCATCGACCCCTCTCTCTCCACACTCGTCCTCTCTCTCTCCCCTCTTGTCCCACATCTATTACCCTCTCTCTCACCCCTCTCTACCCCTCTCACCCCCTCTCTTCCCCATCATCCCCTCTCTCTCCTTCTCTCGTCCCCTCTCTTTCCCCCTCTCGTCTGCTATCTCCTCCTCTCATCACCTGCTCCCCCCTCTCTTCCCCCCCCTCTCTCTCGTCCCCTCTCTCTCTCGTCCCCTCTCTCTCCTCCTCATGTCACCTCTCTCCCCTCTCTCATCCTCTCTCTCCCCCTCTCATCCCCTCTCTCTCCCCACTCTCGTCCCCACTCTCTCCTTCTCTCTCCCCGTCACCCCCATCGTCCCCGGGCTCTTCCCCTCTCATCCCCTCTCTCTCCCCCATCATCCCTTGTCTCTATCCCATCCTCCCCTCTCTCTCCCACTCTCGTCCCCTCTCTCTCTCCCCCTATCGTCCCTTCTCTCTCACACCCGTTCACTCTCTCCTCTCTCCTCACCTCTCTCTCCCTCACATTTCTCTCCCCCTCTTGACCCTCTCTCTCCACCCTCGTCCTCGCACTCTCCCCCTCTTGTCCCACCTCTCGTACCCTCTCTGTCCCTCCACTCTCCCCCTCTCACTTCCCCACTATCCCCCCATCGTCCCCTCTCTCCCCTCCTCTCTTCCCCTCGCTCCCCCCTCTCATCACCTCTCTCCCCCACAACTTCCCCCCTCTCTATCTCTCGTCTCCTCTCTCTCCCCCTCTCATCCCCTCTCTCCCCTCTCTCGTCCCCTCTTCCTACCCCTCTCTCCCTCTTTCTTCCCCTCTCTCTCCCCATCACCCCCATCCTCCCCTCTCTTTCCCCCCTCTCGTCCCCTCTCTCTTCCACATCATCCCCTCTCTCTCCCCTTCTCCTCCCCTCTCTCTCCCCCTCTCGTCCCCTCCCTCTCCCCCTCTTGTCCCACTTCTGTTACCCTCTCCCTCCCCCTCTCTCCGCCTCTCACTCCTCCACTCTCCCCCCATCATCCCCTCTCTCTCCTTCTCTCATCCCCTCTCTCTCCCCCCTCTCGTCCCCACGCTCCCCCCTCTCATCACCTCTCTCCCCCTCTCTCTTCCCCTCTCTCTCTCGTCCACTCTCTCTCCCCCTCACGTCACCTCTTTCTCCCCTCTCTCGTCCCCTCTCCCTCTCCCTCTCTCTCTCCCTCTCTCATCCACTCAGTCTCACTGTCTCTCCCCGTCACCCCCATCGTCCCCGCTCTCTCCACCTCTCGTCCCATCTCTCCCCCCCATCATCCCTTCTCTCTCACCCCCTTCCCCCCTCCCCTCTCGTCCCCTCTCTCTCCCTCTCCCCTCCCCTCTGTCTCCCTCCCCTCTGTTTCCCTCTCTCATCCCTTCTCCCTCCACCCTCATCCTCTCGCTCTCCCCCTCGTGTCCCACCTCTCTTGGCCTCTCTCTCGCCCCTCTCTCCCCCCTCACTGCCCCCTCTCCCCCCATCGTCCCCTCTCTCTCCCCCTCTCGTCCCCTCACTACCCCCTCTCATCACCTCTTTCCCCTCTCTCTTCCCCTCTCTCTGTCTCTCTCTCGGCATTATCACCAATCTCGTCCCCTCTCCCTCCCCCTTTCTCCCTCCCTTGTCCCCTCTCTCTACCACCATCATCCCCTCTCAGTCCCCTCTCTCCCCTCTCTCTCCCCTCTCTCCCCTCTCTCTACCCCCATCGTCCACTCTCTCTCCCTCTCTCATCACCTCTCTCCCCCCTCATGCCTTCTGTCTCCCCCATCGTCCCCTCTCAAACCCCCTATCGTCCCTTCTCTCTCACCAAAATCCCCACTCTGTCCTTGTTGTCCCCTCTCTCCCTCTCTCCCCCTCCCTCCCCTCTCTCTCCCTCTCTCCTCCCCTCTCTCTCCCTCCCCTCTCTCCCCCTCTCTCCTCCGCCCTCTCTCCCTCCCCCTTCTCTCCATCTCTCATCCCATCTCTCTCCACACTCGTCCTCTCTCTCTCCCCCTCTTGTCCCACCTCTCTTACCCTCTCTCTTCCCCCTCTCTCCCCTCTCACTCCCCCCTCTCCCCCATCGTACCCTCTCTCTCCACACTCGTCCCATCTCTCTCCCCCTCTTGTCCCACCTCTCTTACCCTCTCTCTCCCCGCTCTCTCCCCCTCTCACTTCCCTCTTCCCCCATCATCCCCTCTCTCTCCCTCTCTCGTCCCCTCTCTCCCCCCTCTTCCCCTCATTCTGCCCCTCTCGTCACCTCTCTCACCCCTCTGTCTCACCTCTCTCTCCCCTCTCTCTCCCCTCTCTCTCCCTCTCTCGTCCCCTCTCTCCCCCACTCTCGTCCGCTACCTCCCCTGTCTCGTCCACACTCTTTCCCTCTCTCTCCCCCCTCTCATCCCCACCTCCCCCCCTCTTGTCCCCTCTCTCCCCCCTCTCGTCACCTCTCTCTCCCCCCCTCGTCACCTCTCTCTCTCCCCTCTCTCTCCCCCCCATGGGCCCCTCTCTCTTTCCCTCTCTCTCCCCCTGTGCCCCCATCGACCCGTCTCTCCCGCCCATTCGTCCCCCTCTCTCCCCCTCTGGCGCCCTCTCTCTCCCCCCATCGTCCCCCTTCTCTCCCTCTCATCTCTCTCCTATCCCTCCCCATCGTCCCCTCTCTCTCCCCCTCTCGTACCTTCTCTCTCACCCCCGTCCCCCCCTCCATCTCTTGTCCCCTCTCTCTACCTCTCTCATCCCCTCTAATTCCCCCCCTCATCCTTTCTGTCTCCCCCTCTTGTCCCATATCTCTTACACTCTCTCTCCCCCTCTCTCCCCCTCTCACTCCACCTCTCTCCCCCCATCGTCTCCTCTTTCTCCCCCTCTCGTCCCCTCACTCCCCCCTCTCATCACCTCTCTCCCTCTCTCTCCCCTCCCTCTCACCTCTCTCGTTCCCTCTCTCTCTCTCCCTCTCTCGTCCCCTCTCTCTCCCCCATCATCCTCTCTCTGCCCCCTCTCTCCCCCTCTCTCTCCCCTCTCTCTACCCCCATCTTCCCCCTCTCTTCCCCATCGCCCGTGCTCTCTCCCCCTATCATCCCTTCTCTCTCACCCCCATCCCCACTCTCTCCCCTCTCGTTCCCTCTCTCCCTCTCTCCTCCCCTCTCTCTCCCTCCCCTCTGTTTCCCTCTCTCGTCCCTTCTCTCTCCACCCACGTCCTCTCGCTCTCCCCCTCTTGTCCCACCTCTCTTGGCCTCTCTCTCGCCCCTCTCTCCCCCCTCACTGCCCCCCTCTCCCCCATCGTCCCCCTCTCCCCCTCTCGTCCCCTCACTACCCCCTCTAATCACCTCTCTCCCCTCTCTCCCTCTCTCTCCCCTCCCTCTAACCTCTCTCGTCCCCTCTCTCTCCCCCTTTCTCCCTCTCTTGTACCCTCTCTCTACCCCCATCATCCCCTTTCTGCCCCCCTCTCCCCCTTTCTCTCCCCTCTCTCTCCCCCTCTTGTACCTTCTCTCTCACCACCGTCACCCCCTCCCTCTCTCGTCCCCTCTCTCTCCCCCTCATCCTGTCTGTCTCCCCCTCTTGTCCCATCTCTCTTGCACTCTCTCTCCCCCCTCCCCCCTCTCACTCCACCTCTCTCCCCATTGTCTCCTCTCTCTCCCCCTCTCGTCCCCTCACTCGCCCCTCTCATCACCTCTCTCCCCTCTCTCCCTCTCTCTCTCCCCCCCCACCTCTGTCATCCCCTCTCTCTCTCTCCCTCTCTCCCTCTCTCATCCCCTCTCTCTTCCTCATTATCCCCTCTCTGTCCCCTCTCTCCCCCTCTCTCTCCCCTCTCTCTAACCCCATCGTCCCCTCTCTTCCCTATCGTCCCCTCTCTCTCCCCCATCATCCCTTCTCTCTCACCCCCGTCTCCACTCTCTCCGCTCTCGTCCCCTCTCTCCCTCTCTCCTCCCCTCTCTCTCCTCCCCTCTCTCTCCCTCTCTCGTCCCCTCTCTCTCCACAGTCGTCCTCTCTCTCCCCCTCTCTCCCCCGCTCACCCCCCTCCCCCATCATCCCCTCTCTCTCCTCTTGTCCCCTCTCTCCCCTCCTCTCTTCCCCTCGCCCCCTCTCATAATCTCTCTCCCCCTCTGTCGTCGCCTCTCTCTCCGTCTCTTGTTCCCTCTCTCTCCCTCTCTAGCCCCCTCTCTCTCCCTCTCTCGTTCCCCCTCTCTCTCACTCTCTCGTCCCCTCTCTCCCCCCTCTCGTCCCCTCATTCCACCCCTCTTGTCACCTCTCTCTCCCCTCACTCTCACCTTTCTCGTCCCCTCTCTCTCCCCCCTCTCGTCCCCACGCTCCCCTGTCTCATCACGTCTCTCCCCCTCTCTCTTCCCCTCTCTCTCTCGTCCACTCTCTCTCCCCCTCACGTCACCTCTCTCTCCCCTCCCTCGTCCGCTCTCTTCCCCTCGCATCCAATCTCTCTCCCCTCTCCCTTCCCCTCTCCCTCCCCCTCTCTCTCTCCCTCACTCAGCCCCGCAGTCTCCCTCTCTCTCCCCGTCACCCCCATCGTCCACGCTCTCTCCACCTCTCGTCCCCTCTCTCTCCCCCCAATCATCCCTCTCTCTCTCCCCCATCCTCCCATCTCTCTCCCTCTCTCGACCTCTCTTTTCCCCCTCTCGTCCCCTCTCTCTCCCCCCATCGACCCTTCTCTCTCACCCCCATCCCCCCTCCCCTCTCGTCCCCTCTCTCTCCCTCTTCCCTCCCCTCTGTTTCCCTCTCTCGTCCCTTCTCTCTCCACCCTCGTCCTCTCGCTCTCCCCCTCTTGTCCCACCTCTCTTGGCCTCTCTCTCGCCCCTCTCTCCCCCTCACTGCCCCCCTCTCCCCCCATCGTCCCCTATCTCTAACCCTCTCGTCCGCTCACTACCCCCTCTCATCATCTCTCTCCCCTCTCTCTTCCCCTCTCTCCGTCTCTCTCTCGGCGTTATCACCTCTCTTGTTCCCTCTCTCTCCCTCTCTCGCCCCCTCTCCCTCCCTCTCTCCTCCCCTCTCTCTCCCTCCCCTCTCTCCCTCTCTCAATCCTCTCTCTCCGCCCTCCTCCTCTCTCTCTCCCCCTCTTGTCCCACTTCTGTTGCCCTCTCCCTCCCCCCTCTCTCCGCCTCTCACTCCTCCACTCTCCCCCATCGTCCCCTCTCTCTCCTTCTCTTGTCCCCTCTCTCTCCCCCCTCTCGTCCCCTCACTACCCCCTCTCATCACCTCTCTCCCCTCTCTCTTCCCCTCTCTCCGTCTCTCTCTTGGCCCTATCAACTCTCTCGTCCCCTCTCTCTCCCCCTTTCTCCCTCTCTTGTCCCCTCTCTCGACCCCCATCATCCCCTCTCTGCCCCCTCTCTCCCCTCTCTCTCCCCTCCCTCTACCCCCATCGTCCACTCTCTCTCCCTCTCTCATCACCTCTCTCCCCCTCTCATGCCCTGTCTCTCCTCCCATCGTCCCCTCTCTCTCTCCCTCTCGTACCTTCTCTCTCACCCCTGTCTCCCCTCCCTCTCTCGTCCTCTCTCTCTACGTCTCTCGTCCCCTCTCTCTCCCCCTCATCCTCTCTCTCTCCCCCTCTTGTCCCATCTCTCTTACATTCTCTCTCCCCCCCTCTCCCCCTCTCACTCCACCTCTCTCCCCCCATCGTCCCCTCTCTCTCCCCCTATCATCCCTTCTCTCTCACCCCCGTCCCCACTCTCTCCGCTCTCGTCCCTCTCCCTCTCTCCTCCCCTCTCTCCTCCCCTCTCTCCTCTCCTCTCTCGTCCCTTCTCTCGTCCCTTCTCTCTCCACACTCGTCCTTTCTCTCCTCCTCTTGTCCCACCTCTCTAACTCTCTCTCTCCCCCTCTCTCCCCCGCTCACCCCCCTCCCCCATCGTCCCCTCTCTCTCCTCTTGTCCCCTCTCTCCCCTCCTCTCTTTCCCTCGCCCCCTCTCATAATCTCTCTCCCCCTCTGTCTTCCCCTCTCTCTCCGTCTCTTGTTCCCTCACTCTCCCTCTCTCACCCCCTCTCTCTCCCTCTCTCGTTCCCCCTCTCTCTCCATCTCTCGTCCCCTCTCTCGTCCCCTCATTCCACCCTTCACGTCGCCTCTCTCTCACCTCACTCTCACCTCTCTCGTCCCCTCTCTCTCCCCATCTCATCACCTCTCTCTCCCCTCTCTCATCCCCGCTCTTTCCCCCCCTCTCTCCCCCTCTCGTCTCCACTCTCTCCCCCTCTCTCTCCCTCTCTCGTCCCCTCTCTCACCCCCCATAGTCCCCTCTCTCTCCCCATCATCCCCTGTCTCTCCCTCTCTCGTCCTCTCTCTCTCTCTCCCATCGAGCGTCTCTCTCTCTCCCATCATCTCCTCTCTCTCCCTCTCTTTCTCCTCTCTCTCGCCCATCGTTTCCTCTCTCTCCCCCCATCGTCTCATATCTCTCCCCCTCTCATTGCCTCTCTCTGTCACACTGTCTGTCTCTCTCTCTCAGCTCTCCATCCCTCTCTTACCTCCACTGTCTCTCTCGTGCCCCTCTCTTTCATCCCTCTGTCTCTCGTTCACCTCCCCTCTCTTTTGCTGTCCCTCTCTCTCCCACTTTCTCTCTCTCTATCGCTCTCTCTGTCCCCCTCCCACACTCGCATTCTCTCTCTCTTACTCTTCCTATCTCTCTCTCACTCTCCCTCTCTCGCTCATCTCACTCTCTCTCTCGCTCACTCACTCGTGCTCTGTCTGTCTCTCTCTCTCTTCCTCTCTCTCAGTCCTCCCTCCCTCTCTCACCTCTTCTTTCTCACTCTTACTCTATCTCTCTCTATGTCTGTCTGTTGCTCTCTCTCTCTCCTTATCTCTCTCAGTCCTCCCTCCCTCACCTCCTCTCTCTCTCGCAACTCTCTCTCTCATCTCTCTGTCTCTAGCTTGCTCACATCTCTCGCTCTGCCCTCCTCTCTCTTGCTCTCCGCGTCTCTGTTTCTCGCTCTCCCTCTCTCACTTGCTCGTGCTCTCTCTCTCTGTACCCCTCTCCCTTCCCCCTCGCAGTCTCTCCCCTCTCTCTCCCTCTCTCTCTCCCCATCGTTCTCTCCCCCTCGCTCTCTCTCTCTCTCTCTGTCGCCCCTCTCTCGCCCCTCTCTTCCGCTCACTCTCTCCCTATCTCCCTGTCTCCCTCCCTTGCTCTCTCCTCTCTCTTGCTCTCGCACTCTCTCTCTCATATCTGCCCCCTCTTTCCCTCTCTCTTGCACCTTTCTCCCTCTCTCTTGTTCTCTCTCGTTCTCTTTCGTTCTCTTTCTCTCTCGTTCTCTCTCTCTCGTTCTCTCTCTCGTTCTCCCTCTCTCGCTCTCTCCCTCTCTCTCTTTATCCCTCTGTCTATTACCCCCCCTCTCTATCTCTCGCCCCTCTCTCTCTCGCACCTCTCTTTATTTGGCCCCTGTCTGTTCTCTCTCTCTCACCACTGTCTTCCTCATTCACTCTTGCCTCACCCCTCTTTCTCTGTCTCTGTCTGTCTCTCTCTCTCTGTCTCTTATGGCCTTCCCTCCGTCTCTTGCCTCCTCTCTCTCTCTGTCATCTCTCTACCTCTCACTTGCCCCATTCCTCCATCTCGCTCTCCCCTATCTCTCGCTCCCTCTCCCTCTCTCGCGGCCTCTCTCTCTCACTCCCCCCCCCCTCTTTCTCTGTAGCCCTCTCTCTCTATCCCGCCCCCTTCTCTCTCTCTCCACCAATCCTCTCTCTCTCGACCATCTCTCTCCCTCTCTCTCGCACTCTCTCTCGTATCTGGCCCCTCTCTCCCTCCATTTTGACCTCTCTCTCTCTCGCCCACTCTTTCTCTCGCTGTCTCTCTCGTGCACACTCTCTCCCCCTTGCTCACCTCCTTTCTTCATCTCTCTGCGACTCTTTCTCTCATTATGGCTTCTCTCTCTGTCATCCTCTCCCTGTCTCCATCTCTCACTCCCCTCTATCACTCTTGCCCTCTCTCTCTCTCGACACAACTCTCCCTCCTTTGCGCTCTCATCCCATCTCACTCTCGCTCTCGCACCCTCTCTTCCTCTCTCAACCCTGTCGCCCTCTCTCATCTCTCTCTCTCTCTCTCTTTCTCGCTCTCCCTCTCTCTCTGTCTCTCTCGACCGTCCCTCCCACTCCCGCCTCCTCTCTCTCTCTACCCCCTCTCTCTCTGTCTCTCTCTATCTCTCTCTTTCACACCCCCTCTCTCTCATCTCTGTCACTCGCTAGCCCCCCTCTCTCTCACTCTCCCCCCGTCTCTCACAAACTCTCTCCCTCATTCCCGCTCTCTCTTCCCCTCTCTCTCGCTCTCGCAACCTCTTCTCCTCTGTCACCCCTCTCCCTGTCGCTCTCTCTCGCCCGTCTCTCTCTCTCTCTCACCCCCTCGATCTTTCTTTTGCTCACTCTCTCCCTCTCTCTCTCTCACCCATTTCCTCCCTCCCTCCCTCTCTCTCTCTGTCTCGTCCTCTCTTGCCCCTCACGCTCGCTCTCACCCTCTCTCTCTCTCTTGCCCATCTCTCTCTCGACCACCCCCCCACACACTCCCGTCTCCTTCTTGCCCTTGCTCTCTCTCACCATTTCTCTCTCCCGCCCTCGCTCTCTCTCTCTCCCGCCCTTGCTCTCTCTCTCGTCCAATCTCTCTCTCTCCCTTTCTCTCTTGCCCCCTCCCTCACCCCTCTCTCTCTCTCCCTTTCTCTCTTGCCCCCTCCCTCACCCCTCTCTCAGTCTCACACTTTCTCTCGCCCACTCTCTCTCTCTCTCCCAACCCTCACTCTCATTGTCTCCTCCCGTGTATCTCTCTTTCTTTTCCTCACCCGATCTCTCTCTTGCCCCTCTCTCTCTCCCTGCCCCTCACTCTCTCTCCACCTTCTCCCACTCTCGATCCCCCTTCCTCGGTGACTCTCTCTCTCTCCACCTCCTTCCGTTTCTCTTCAGCTGAATCTCTCTCCCACCCTCCCTGTCTATCTGCCACACACTGTCTCCCTGGTCCTTCCCTTCCCCTCTGACCCAGAGACTGGGGTATTGGTGGTGAGGCTGAGTGTGCGATGGTGGGGATGGGATATGGGAGAAGGGGGGGGAATGTGGTAGAGATGGAATTGCAGAAGGGAGACAGAGGCGGCAAGAGAGAGAGAGTGGGGGGAGGGGGAGAGGGAAGAATGGAGGCAGGTGGAGAAACCTGTTTTGGGGGTGTGTGTGAGAGAGGGGGATGAGGGAGAATGAAGAGGAGAGGTGATGGAAGAGAGAGAGGGAGAGAATTGAGGAGGAAGAGAGGAAATGGGGAGTCCAGGTTGGAGTGGGAGGGACAGAGGGATGTAAACCCAGCTCCTGAGCTCAGGGCGCGGTGCCCTCCCCTTCCCTGAGGACCAGGACTTGGGGCTGAGTCTGTCTCTCTCCAGCTCAGCTTCTCCAACACAAAGACACACAACAACATCGGTCACTCTGCTGCTCGGCACGCTTTAATCAACATTGTTATTGGTTACAAATGGAAGTGATGGATACAGTCAGTGGGATGGTGCCTTTTCTCACTGGCCCCTGAGTTGTGAGAAACATTGAAATGTTTCCCTGTAACCCCCCTGTGGGATAAGGATGGACAAACCAGCGCTACCCTCAGTCTGTTACCATAGCGACAGGCTGCTCCATCGCTGAAACACTGAACTGAAATGAGAAAATCCCGGATGGATTGATTAATGAGGGAATTTGATGGATGGATGGATTTGGGTGAAGGGATATTTCAGCACATTCTTCAGCTGCTGCCTGAACTTAGTTTGGGTCACGGCATAAATCGCGGTGTTTGTGCAGCAACTGAGGAGCTGCAGCATGAAGCCCAATTCCTGCACAAAGGGATGGAGATACACAGACTCATACCCAATCCACAACATCCGGGTCCATATAGAAAACAGCATTAACGTTGACCATAACAGGATGAAATTGGCCGAGATCACAAACAGTAAAATGATGGATTTTTTTCGGTTTCTCATTTCAGTGTCAGACTGAGCGTCCCCATTGGTGTGAGCGCGGAGTCTCCTGCGGGCTCTGCTGGTCACTAAAATGTGTCTGACGGTGAGAACATTGAGCAGCAGAATCAGGAGAAATGGGACACACGGGGTTAGAATGTGGTGGAGGGACTCGATTGTGACCCAGACAATGGAGTAATAAACAGCGCGTGTTACATCACAAAACCAGGGGCGGTTCATCAGCCAATACCGAGCCTCGAGCATAAAATACCAGGAAATGTTCTTTAAACAGCTCAGCACAGTCACTGCTCCCAGAACCACAGCCGCCGTTTTCTCTCTGCAATATTTACTTTTCAGCTTCTGGCAACAAATGGCCACAAACCGATCAAAGGTGAAAGTGACGGTGAACCAGACAGAGCAGTCAGTGGCTGCATAAAGCAGGACGGCGTGGATATTACACACGGGGACGGAGTCCTTCAGGAAATAAAACTGTTCATCATAAACAATGGGAATGTGTCTCAGGATCAGGTCGAGGATAATGACCAGGAGATCCGCCGCTGCCATGGCCCCCAGGTAACGTCTGACACATGGAGACAATCCACAATCTTTATAAAGCAGGACGTAGATGGTCACTACGTTAACTGTGAGGAAGGAAAACAAACCCATTATCCATCAGCCTGGAGGCAAAGGGACCCGTTTGATCGGGGACCCAGTGAGATTTACAAATGTGTCCCTGTATTCAGGGATTTATTAAAATAATTGGAGCTGGAATAACAAATGGGAAGGTCGGAATTACTGACAAAAATGTGACATAAACCACAAGAAACACTCCCTCCCCAAACACACAGAGACACATCCATAAGGACAGATGGTTTCTAGAACATTCCCACACACTCGATCGCTCGAGAGCAGACACAGGTCACTCCTTCCCAGTTCCTAATACAGAGGGTGTGAACGTTGCTGTCCTGAAGGATTCTCTCCCAGTTTCCTGAAGACAAACGGAGTTTGGGAATTTCTGAATTTTGGTCTAAATTGTGGTCGATCCTGTGTCGTGGAGAAATGTAAACGCAGGGAAAACGTATTCACCCCTTTAACTGCCTGAGGGCCCTTCGGAACAGTGTCACCTTCTCCCTGGAACGGGATCTCTTCCCTCGGGATCATATCGTTTGTTCAATTCACTGACGTCCGGCCGTTCACAAACAATGTCAGGGACAGAACGTTCCGGGGAATGTCAGTTATAGAATGTCAGGGACAGAACGTTCCGGGGAATGTCAGTTATAGAATGTCAGGGACAGAACGTTCCGGGGAATGGCAGTTATAGAATGTTGGGGACAGAACGTTCCGTGGAATGGCAGTTATAGAATGTTGGGGACAGAACGTCCCGGGGAATGTCAGTTATGGAATGTCAGGGACAGAACGTTCCGGGGAATGTCAGTTATAGAATGTTGGGGACAGAACGTTCTGGGGAATGGCAGTTATAGAATGTCGGGGACGGAATGTTCCCGGGAACTCCTTGACCTGTCCATGACCTTCCCCCAATCCACCCCACCCTCCTCTCTGAGCTATCACCTCTCCCCCTGTAAACCGGGAGCCATCCCCCCCCCCCCCCCCCCCCGCAGCATGTAGGACTAAGTACACCGACACAGTGCGTTGATCTGTAACCCAGGAGCAGTTACCCTCCCAGCATGTAGGAGTGTGTACCCCATCCCTGTGCATTCATCAGTAACCCAGGAGCAGTTACCCTCCCAGCATGTAGGACTGTGTACCCCATCCCTGTGCATTCATCAGTAACCCAGGAGCAGTTACCCTCCCAGCATGTAGGACTGTGTACCCCATCCCTGTGCATTCATCAGTAACCCAGGAGCAGTTACCCTCCCAGCATGTAGGAGTGTGTACACCGCCCCAGCACATTGATCTGTAACCCAACAGCAGTTACCCTCCCAGCATGTCGGACTGTGTACCCCACCCCAGTGCATTGCTCGGCAACACTGTGCTAGACCCCTGCCCAGTGTGGGGAAACTTGCAGCCCATTCTGTAACTGACAGGATGTACAGCTCCCACCCATTTACAGCTCCATATCCCCATTGTTGCCCTGACAAGGGGGTTTTGTGGGTATGAACCTCACTGCCAGAGAGAGATGGCGGGGGAATCAGTTTAAATATCACCACATGGGAGGGGTTTGGGGTATAGACAGGGAGGGGGAGACTGAGAGACAGTGTCATGGAAGGATGTGTTCCCAGGTTTCAGAATGCTGAAATGTAGACACTTCGATAGCATCCTGTAACATGAGCCTGTCTTCCCAGGAAAGATGGGCAAATGGGATATTTGAGCATTTGCACTACAGCTTTGTAAATGGGAGTTGTTTCAACAGAATCTATGACTCACTGGGCTGAATCAAACAAAAAACTGTCTCAGTGACATTATCCCTTAGTCTGACAGAACGATTATCTGCACGATGCTGAGCTAGTTTCCTGGTGATATCGGATCAAACTCACCTCATTAACAACCCAGCCCATCCCATGGTGTCCCTCTCATTCAATACCAGCCCGATTCTCCCACCCATCATGGCTGGAGGTACTCACCATCTCCCCGGGTGACCCTGGGTATTCATTGTTCCCTGACACTGGGGCAATCTATAAAAGGCCAATGAGCACATGGTTGCGCTTTCTCAGTTAGGAGCTGCCCTGCGCAGTTTAACCTGTGCATGGGGGAATAAGAGACAATTACACTGCGGTTTGTCGACAGGGGCACGGAGGTCCTGGTGGATGTGCTAGTACAGAGGGGGACCATTCTCTTCCCAGAGGGGGCCACACCACCTGACCCACTGATCATGGTCTGAGCTCCCCACCCAGCTCAGTGCAGTATCTGGGGTCTGAGGAAATGCCCAGCAATACAGGACAAGCATCAATAACCTTCCCCACTCTGTCGGGATAAGGGTCACCGTATTCTGTCTGCTCCCTCACACTCCCTGTATAACAGGTAAAGCACCATCCCACCCCGCCGTGATCTCTCTCTCCCTCTCTCTCCCACTCTCTATCCCTCTCTCTCTCTCTCCCTCTCTCTCTCCCCTTGTCTTCCTCCTCCCTCCACTTTAACCCCCCCCCCACGTTAATAACACTGCATGGATACAACACTGTGAACTGATTCCCTCCAGACCCCTCACCATGTCCCCGTCCCCTTCACCTAAACCAGCACTAACAGCAAGGACACCCACTCCCACCCTCACTCCCTCTCTCCCTTTCTCCTATTTCAGGAGAAACAGCCTGGAATAGGTCAGAAAGTGCCAAGCCGGGTGGTGGAGTGCCCGATATCCGTTCCCTCACCCCCCCCCCCCCGCCACCCCCGCCATGTGGGGAGGACCCTGGTACGAGCTGGAGAGGACAGGGACGCCTCGTGTGGAGATTCTGAAACATCCATGTCCCACCGACCGAGTAAGGAGCAATGTTCAGCGAAGGGCAATTCTCACTTTAAACCCACTGGCAGCTCCGTTTCTCCCCGGCACAACATAGAAGCCGTGGCCCTGATGCCGTCTCCCTTTTGTGTTGAGCTGGTACAAATGGATTCCCCACGGTCTCGGTGGGCAGGAGGGTGGGCTCACAACACATCGTCACCACCACCTCCCAGGAAGGGAGCACAGAGACTCCCTCCTACACCTCCCCCTGTAAACAGCTCAGATACTGAAACTAATCTGTGATAGTTACTGCTCTCCCCACTTGTCCTGATATCTTCAACAATCTGTGCTCATATACACCCAGAGCCCTCTGCTCATGCAACCCCTTTATTATGGTACGGCCTGTATTAAACTGCCTTTCAATGTCCTTCCTACCACAGTACATCACCTCACACTGCTCTGCATTGATCCCCATCTGCCTTATTACTGAACACTACACCAACGTGTCACTGTCCTGTTAGAGTTCCACACTGTCTTCCATTGATTTCAGAGTTCTTCCAGGTTCGGTGCCATCTACAAACATTGCGATTGAAATCGTGTCACAGTCCCTATGAAACACCTGAAATCCTGCCCCACACACACAAGTCTGAGCAAGTGAAATACTGATATATTCCCACGGACAGAGTCGAATAATGACATGCTGTCAATGGAGCAACAGAAGTCCTGACACATACCAGACAGAGTAGATTAATTATTGACAAACCACAGAGCAAGAGAAATCCGGTTAGGTCCCACTTATCCACTTCATCAGAGTATAATGTGATGAAGTTGAAAGTGTGTACTGTACTTTTAAGAGAGGGAATGCTGTTTTGAACTGAGAGCTTACAAGCACCTGTGGTATGAGAAGGTGGCAGACCCAGAAACAGAATATTGTTATAGAGCTGGAGTCGGGTAATAAGCAGTTAAGGGAAAGAGGGTCCCTGAGTTGTGAATAGTTGATGGAAAATGTTCACTTTCAGAGTGAAAAAAATAAATTGATGTTTTTATTTAAACAGTGGAAGTTGGCGGATCTGTCCCTCATATTTTAACAGTTTACGAGGTGAATTGAGCATTTCTTTGTGTCATTGAAGTTCCCAGATGAGCTTCATGCTGTATCCTTACCATCCCCATGTGTGTATCTGTGCACCTCCACACAATCATCTATTGTATCCGCTACACCCGATGGGGCCTCCTCTATATTGGGGAGACAGGCCGCCTACTTGGGGAACGTTTCATAGAACACCTCTGGGACACCCGGACCAACCAACCCAACCACCCTGTGGCTCAACACTTCAAATCCCCATCCCACTCCAACAAGTACCTTGGACTCCTCCATCGCCAGACCATGGCAACACGACGGTTGGAGGAAGAGCGCCTCATCTTCTGCCTGGGAACCCTCCAACCACAAGGGATGAACTCAGATTTCTCCAGTTTCCTCATTTCCCCTCCCCCCAACTTGTCTCAGTCAAATCCCTCGAACTCAGCACCGCCTTCCTATCTTGCTATCTTCTTCCTGACCTCTCCGCCCCCACCCCATTCCGGCCTATCACCCTCACCTTAACCTCCCTCCACTTAGCGCATTTCCAATGCCCGTCCCCCAAGTCCCTCCTCCCTACCTTTTATCTTAGCCTGCTGGACACACTTTCTTCATTCCTGAAGAAGGGCTTATGCCCGAAACGTCGATTCTCCTGTTCCTTGGATGCTGCCTGACCTGCTGCGCTTTTCCAGCAACACATTTTCAGCTCTGATCTCCCGCATCTGCAGTCCTCACTTTCTACTCGGGTAATAAGCAGTTAAGTGAAAGAGGGTCCCAGAGTTGTGAATTTTTGATGTAAAGTGTTCACTTTCAAAATAAAAAAATAAATTGATGTTTTTATTTAAACAGTGGAATTTGGGAGTTCTCTGTTCCTCATATTTCAATAGTTTACGAGGCAAATTGAGCATTTCTTTATGTTTCATTTAACTTACCAGATGAGCTTCACACCATGTCCTAACAATTCCTGTCAGTGTATGTGTGTGTCTGTGTGTGGGGCAGGTCTTGCAGTCTCTGTGGTGCTTAAAGTGATGCAATGCCACCCTCTTCTGGCCTCCCCACGCCACTGAAAGGCATTGGCAGAGGGTGAAAACCAACAGGGATTCATTCAGAGAGGGGGAGGGAGAGAGCAGCTGCTCACAGCACCATCCAAACTGATGTCTTATACATGTACTGATATAAATGTCCTTTAAACGTTGTAACTGTCCCTGCTTTCACCACTTGCTCTGCAAGTTCGTTCCACATACAAGCCAGATCCTGTCTAAAATAATTAACTCTTATGACTTTTGTAAATCTTTTTCCTCGCACCTTAAAATATCCCTCAGTTTTGAATCCCCAACTCTTGGGAAAAGACATCAGCCCTTCAGCTTATCTGTACCCCTCATTATTTTGTAAACTTCTGTGAAGTTACCCCTTAACCTCATCCTCTCCAGTGAAAAAAGTCCCAGCATACCCAGCCTCTCCTTATCGCTCACTCCCTGCATTCCCAACAACATCCAAGTTCATCTGTTCTCAATCCTCTCCAGCTTAATAATATCAAGGTCAATAATATCAAAGTGAATAGTCAAGGTATTTTCTAAGGGAAGGGTAGACCAAAACTAGAGGGCAGAGGTTTAAGGTGAGAGGAGAAACATTAAAGCGACCTAAAGGGCAGCTTTTACACCCAGAGGGTGGTGTGCCTATGGAATGAGCGGGCAGGGTGACCAGACTGGACACAGTATTCCAGAAGAGGTCTCACCAATGTCCTGTACAACCTGAACATGACATCCCCATTCCGATACTCAAAGGGTCTGACCAATGAAAATAAGTGTGTTAAACACCTTCTTAACCGTACTATCTATATGAGATGCAAATTTTAAAGAATTATACCTGACGGCCTAGGTGTCTATTCTACAACACTGCCAAAGGCTCTACTTTGAATTGTATAGGTCCTGCTGTTGTTTGATTTACCAAATCCAATCCCTCGCATTAATCCAAACTAAACTCCATCAGCCACCCCTCAGCCCAGTGTGTGATATTACTGTCACCTCCCCCTCCCCCTTCAATTTTAAAATGCCCATCCCTCTCCAGGAGGCCTGCACACTCTGGCCTTGATTTTCACAAAGACCCTGAGCTTGATTTGCCTTGTGTGGTTAGGGGGAGGAGGGACAGATTGCAGACACAGTCAGTGGGGAGGAGAGGCTGGACAGTAATCACCGGCCTGGTGTCATTTCATGGTTTTAGGAAAAGGGGAGTCGCACGTTAGAGGTGGGCAAGAGTGATTGGTGTTTGGGGGTCAGAAATTAAGCTCTTCCTTCGTCTCTGCTGTTCATTAATAAATATCCATTTGAGACCCTTCATTGGGCAGAGTGTTTCTGCAGGATTTCTTTCCGAAATATTGCAGACTACAGATACTAGCAATTAATCAATTGCATAGCACGTCACTCAATATCCTACAGTTGAGACAAATATCTTGCATTTGTTTAACAATACAAAGGGTTTTGTGTAGTTCAGTAATGGGAACCTGATTATAATAAATCCACACCGAACTGAAAGTGGGCACTAAAATATGACCCAAAATCTGGGTATGGCAGTGTGGTGGGTAGTGTCCCTGTCTCTGAGCCAGAACTCTGGATTTGATTCCAATTCCTGAACTTGTGTGGTAGTGTTCCTAGCTCTGGACTATAAGGCCTGGATTTAATTCCTGCCTGTTGCAGAGGTATGTCACATCATGTCAGGACAGTCTGATGAACAAACACACAGGAGAATAATGTTACAGCTTCATGGGTATTGCTGAGTGATGCGAGTCCCTCCCTCTGGGCACAAAGGTCTCGGTGTAAATCCCACAGAAGTTTCTCATGATAAATCAGAACAAACTGATTAAAATGGATTTAGAATTGTGACTTGATGGATAAGGGAGCGGTGTCAGTATTGAATTTCAGAATTTAGGCCCGGGATGACTGAAAGTACAGCTATTCGTGATCATTGGAGTCACATTTCGCAGCAGTAGTGGTTTATAAAATCAAAATGGCCATGGATAGGGTGAGCAGTCAGGGTTTGTCCCCAGGTTAGGGGCGTCCAAAACTAGAGGGCATTGTTTGAAAGTGAGAGGGGAAAGATTTTGATGAGGCCTAAAGGAAACAATTTCACACAGAGGGTGGTGTGCATATAGAATGAGCTGCCAGAGGAAGTGGTGGAGGCTGGTACAACTACAGCATGTAAAAGGCATCTGGGTACTGACAGACCTGGCGAACTTTTCCAGAAATTTCTGCATTTGTTAAAAAATGCAGTCATTTTAAAACAGGTATTCTGAATATATTAAATATTTTATTTTTTAATGACGCAGGGCCATGTAAACATATTTCAAATCAGTCGAGACCATTTTCTGCTAAGGGTATGGCTCTGTGTATGACAGCAGCAATGATGCACCGACATGGAACAGGGAATGTGATGGAGACATAGTTTGGACAATGTACAAGGAGACCTCACATGGTCCACTTTGGGAGAGGATGACATTGCTGTGTGATTCAGCTCAGAGAGGGAGAAAATGTAACCTGCCTGAGAAGGAATTGCCTATCACACACTCTCTTCTTCGTTGTTCCTCATCACAGCAATGTGTGCAAGCTATAAAAAAAATTCTTCAGTCATCGTTACTTTTATAGAATCACTGCAGTGTTGAAACAGGCCCTTCGGCCTAACAAGTCAATACCAACCTTCCCAACCGATTTCCCTATATTTGCCCCTGACTAATGCACCTAACCTAGAAATCCCTGCACACTACAGACAATTTAACATGTCAATCTACCGAACCTACACAGTTTGTGGGAGGAAAGTAGATCACCAATTAGAAGCTCTTACAGATAAGGGGAGAATGTGCAAACTCCACACAGACAATCACCCAAGGCTGGAATCGAACCCAAGCCCCTGCTGCTGTGAAGCAGCAATGCTGCCCACCGTGCTGCCCTTTGGGTGCTCCCTGACCAGAATTTACTGGAGTCTACTCACTGCCTAAAGCAAAGGGAATTCAGCCAAATCCAACTCTCCCAGGATGAAATCCCATTGCTAGCAGCTGTGTGTGTACAATATCTTCAGAAGCAGAATAACGTTTTGGACAATCTCAATTTTTACTTTTGTCATGAGTTCCAATAATATCTGGACAAAGTTCTTTCAAATTAAATTGCAGAAATTTTGTTAATCGGTGTGTGTTTGTGTTTGCATGTGTGTGTTTGTGTGCGCGTTTGTTTGTGTGTTTGTGTGTTTGTGTTTAGAAAGGGAAATATTAGACCTTAAGACATAGGAGTGGAAGTAAGGCCATTCGGTCCATCGAGTCCACTCAGCCATTTAATCATGGCTGATGGGCATTTCAACTCCACTTACCCGCATTCTCCCCGTAGCCCTTAATTCCTTGTGACATCAAGAATTTATCAATCTCTGCCTTGAAGACATTTATCATCCCAGCCTCCACTGCACTCTGTGGCAATGAATTCCACAGGCCTACCACTCTCTGGCTGAAGAAATGTTTCCGCATTTCTGTTCTGAATTTACCCCTTCTCATTCTAAGGTGTAACGGAAACAATTTCTTAGCGTCCACCCTTTCCAAGCCATTGATTATATAATTGCAATACCCAAACAGTTTGCCATTCATCTTTCCACCATAGTTTGAGTAACATTGCTCTGGATCATAAACGTGTTGTTTTAGCAGATTAAAGAAACTAGCCTGACTTGTTCCTAAAACTGACCCTGACCCAGTCTGAGAACGATATCATCGGCCATATCACTAACCTGGTTACAGTTAATATTTGTTGTGAGCAGTGGAGGTGTGGGACTAGAAAATGAAACAGTGACCCCAAAAGCCGGGGAACTATAATCCAGTGAGCCTGATGTCAGTGGTGGGTAAGTTGTTGGAGGGGTTTCTGAGGTATAGCATTTACATACATTTGGGAAGGCAAGGGCTGATCGGGGTAGACAACGTGTCTTTCTGCATGGGAAATCATGTCTCATTAATTTGGTTGAGTTTTTTGAAGAGGTGACAAAGAAGATTGATGAAGCCAGTTTGGTAGACGTTGTCTATATGGACTTCAACAAGGTGTTCATTTAAACAACAAAGAACAAAGAATATCTACAGCCCAGGAATAGGCCCTTCACCCTCCAAGCCTGAGCCGATCCAAATGTACTGTCTAAATCTGTCGCCCAATTCCTAAGCATCTGCATTACTCTGCTCCCCACCTACTCATACATCTGTCCAGATGCATCTTAAAAGAATCTACCGTGCCTGCCTCTACCACCAATGCTGGCAACACGTTCCAAATGCCCACCACTCTCTGTGTGAAGTATTTACCATATGTATCCCCCTTAAACATTCCACCTCCCACTTTGAAAGCATGACCTCTCGTTATTGAATCCTTCACCCTGGGAAAAAGCCCATCTCTATCCACCCTGTCTATACCCTTCATGATTTTGCAAACCTTAATCAAGTCCCCCCTCAATCTCCTTTTATCTATTGAAAATAAACCTAACCTACTCAGCCTCTCTTCACAGCTGATATTTCATTCTGATTGGTAGACAGATTAGTAAGTTTCAGTCACGTAAGATACAGAGGAAGCTCGTCACAATTGGCTTGAAGGAAGAGGGATATTTTTCAGCCTGGAGGCTTGTGAGCAGCAGTGTGCTGCAAGAATCAGTACTGAGTTCACTGCATTTCATCATTTATGTAAAGGATTTAGATGTGAATATTGGGGCCATAGTTAGTAAATTTACAGATGACATCAGAAAGGTGGTGTAGTAGATTATCTCAGAGTACAACAAGACCACAATTAGATGGGACAAAGGGGCAAGGAGTGACAGATGAAGTTTAATTTAGATAAATACGAGGTTTTGTATTTTGTGAACGCACACCAGGCCAGGAATTATACACTTAATGAGAAGGTCCTGGGGCGTGTTGTAGAACAAAGGGACATAGGACTGCAGGTATATTGTTCCTTGAATGTGGAATCGCAGGTAGACAGAGTGGTGCAGAACACATTTGGCACATTTGCCTTAATCAGTCAGAGTATTGAGTATAGGAATTGTGGTGGGATGTTGTATCTGTACGGGACGTTGTGAGGCCACTTTAAGAATACTGCGTACAACTCGGTTTTCTGCAGAAATAACTTACCCAGATGTTCCAGGACTGGAGGTTTGAGCTTGAGGGAGAGGCTGATTAGGTTGAGGTGCTTTCTCCTGGAGTGTCAGAGGCTGAAGGGTGACATTATAGAGGTTTATAAAACCATCAGGGGCATGGATATTCTGAACAGCCACGTTCTGCTCTCCAGGTTAGGGGAGTCCAGAACAAGAGGGCATTGGTTGAAGGGGAGAGGGCGAATGATTTAGAAGGGACCTGAAGATAAATGTTTCACAGAGAGAGTGGTGTGTGTACAGAAAGTGCTGTCAGAGGAAGTGCTGAAGGCGGTTACAATCTCACATTTAAAAAGTATCTGAAAGAGGAGGGATATTTACCAAATGCTGGCAAATGGGACTGGATCAGATTTGATATCTGATCGGAATGAACAGATTGGACAAACGGGTCTGTTTCCATTCTGCATGACTCTCTGGTCCTATAAGAAGGATGTTGAATAATTCTTAAAGGACCTTTCAAGTGGGAATTCTCTTCAGTGGAAGTTTATTGTGCCTCTATGTTCACATTGATTGAAAGCTGCATCAGTTAAATATTTGACAGAGAAGTGAGTCACGGATAATGGGATATAGACAGGAAAGTGGGGCTGAGACCACAACCTGATCAGCCACAATCTTAGTGCCTGGTGGAGAAGGCTCAAAGTATCTAATGACCCACTCCTGCTCCTCAGTCCCATGTTCCTGTGTTCCATTCAGCCCCTAATACCTGCTAGACAGGAACAGTTGGAGGCTACTTACTCCTATAATCTGGTGCACAGAAACAGAGGATACCATTCAGCCTCTCAATACTGTCACACATGCTTTGAAGTGATTTGGGAAGTGTAATTGGAAAATCCAGGCACAGGTATGAAAGAGGCCCCTCATCTCTCTTCACAGAGCTTCTCCTCTCTGCAACTTGTGCTTCATTTGTTGGTCATGTTGTAGACCCAGATTCACTGTGAATACAGCCCCCATACCTCAACCAGAGTTGGCTCACAAAATCCTCTGGTCTCCCTTACTGCAATATTCAGTAATTGCACCTTCATGAAAATAACACCCACTAACTCTCCAATAACAGAATGTGAGAACATCAGGAACAGGAACAGATCGTTCACCCCCCAAGCCTGCCTTGCCCTTCACTAAGATCATGACTGATCTGCTCTTGGTCTCAAATTCTCTTTCAAACCCAATTCTTCATAGCCCTCACCGCTCTGTCAGGTCAATATCCATCTCCCTCCTCTTCAAATACTTTCAGTCATCTAGCTTCCCGAACACTCTTGAGAACAGAAACCCTGACATTCAATCCCACCTGTTTGAAGAAAACACTTGCTGCTCCTATATCATGGCCTATTGATGTGAACAAAAGAGGTTGAGACAAGGGTTCAGGTAAAAATGACTGGCCCCGATATCAAGGCAATGGTTGGCTTCTGTTGACATCAAGGAGCTTAACAAAACGGGACTTAATGGGAATCAGAGTAAACTCTCCAGTGTTTGGGGTCAAACATGTCACAAAGGAAGATGTTCATCATCTCAGCCCTGGGTCACCTCTGTGGGAGATCCTCAGTGTAGCTTCCTCTTCACAAACAGCTTCAGCTGCTTCATCAATGTCTCCCCTCCCCACCTTCCCCACCATAAGATCAGAAGTGGGGATGGTCACCGAAGATGCCACAATGTTCAGAACATTTTGATCCCCCCTCAGCTCCTGAACTAGTCTGTGTCCGTGTGCAGCAAGACCCTGACTCCATTGAGACTTGTGCTGTTAAATGGTCCGTAACATTCATCTACCAGCGCTGCCTGTCACTGCACATTGCCACAGTAAAACAAGAGTTTATTCGGCACCTCACGCTAGTTTCACAGGAATATGAGGAAGCCATTCAGCCCATTGACACTATTGGAGAAGAACAGGGATAGCCCATTCAGTGCCTCCAGCCTATTACTCAGGAAGAGAAGGAGTCTAGTGTGATGGACCACACGAGAGCCCCTCGAAAATATTTGAAGGCGGTCACCTAGACTCTATATTTTTTTTATTTTAAAGGGAATATAAAGTGACTGTTCCAGATGCAATGTGACAGGTCAAACATCTCGGTGTGAAGCTAAACACTATTTATTGAAACGGGAAAGATAAAATGAATGCAAAGAAAGTGGAATTTAGAAAATCATAATTCCATTAGACAAGTTAGCAGAATAACAAATCAAGGAACTGTTACTAATGAACTGTACCAATATAGGAAAATCCCAAAAACACAGCGCCTGGCAGAAAGGAAAATTCAGACACAGATCGTCACACACATTTCTCTAATCCGGGAATTAAAAACAGCACCAAGAGAAAATTCAGAGAGAGTAGCACCCAGGTGACAGTCACTGAAGATTCCAACTCTGTGCAGACCCCAATAGTTTCTGATGTTACTGAGAAACCAAAACCCAGAGATCCTAACCTGTGAGAGCTGGCCACACCCATTCAGGCTGCATTAAAATAAACCCAAGACCTCCCTAGCTGTTTACTCAGTGGTCTTAACTAACCAGTTTGGCAACGATCATTCAATCTCTCTCTTAAAAGAAACCAGGACAAAATAACCTCTCAAAGCCTGTAGCATCATCACACTTGTCAGTACATTGAGCTGTCAAACAGGAACCAGGGGTAACCCAATCAGGCCCTTGGTCCTGTCCAATCGGAAGAGGAAGAAGCCATTCAGACCCTTGAGTCTCTTACACAGGAACAGGAGGAGGCCATTCAGCCCCTAAAGCCACTTCCACAGCAACAGGATGAGGTCATTCAGCTCCTTCAGTCTCTTACACAGGAAGAGAAGGAGGCCATTCCCCCCTCAACGCACTTGCAAAGGGACAGAATGAGGTAATTGATGCTGATTCCTGATGAATGGCTTATGCCCAAAACGTGGATTCTCCTGCTCCTCGGAGCTGACTGACCATCTGTGCTTTTCCAGCAATCTACTGTCTACTACAATCTCCAGCATCGGCAGTCCTCACTGTCTCCCAATTGATGCTCCAATATGATGAACAAGTGGGGCAGAGGCTGCACGGACAGACTGCTCCACGTTGTTCCTCCTGGCTCCGTTGCTCATGATGAACACGTGGGACTTTAACATGGTTTTCTAGTGGTGAGGAGGGAAGCCATATGTCTTGTGTGAAGTCTCAAGAAGGCACCTTCCATCTCTGAGAAGCCAGCCTTTCTCTATGCAGGGTGGAAGCTGGTGGGAATGGTTACCTGTTTCAGATGGAAGGTATTATGACTGATGTTGTGGATTGTGAACATCATGGCGTTCAGTACGGGTTCACACGCCAACAGCACAATAACATGGGGAGAGTTAATTTAGGCATATAAACTATTAGGAAAGTCACGTTAGACTGATGAATCGAGATTGATAGGTTCTTGTTGTCTAGAGGAATTAAGGGCTACGGGGAGAATGCTGGCAATTGGAGCTGAAATGCGCATCAGCCATGATTGAATGGCGGAGTGGACTCGATGGGCCGAATGGCCTTACTTCCACTCCTATGTCTTATGGTCTTATGGTCTTATGGACTCTCTGTGTTCAAATAATGCTGATCTTCCTCATGTTGATCTTGTCGAGTGCACGTCCTGTTCAGTGTAACCTGTGTGCCTTACTCTGTCCAAGTCTATTTCCATCCTATGATCTGTCTGGCCATGCTTACTATGATCTGCCTCCACTGCTCATAAATGAAGTGTTTCCCTGTACTGAGGTACACGTGGCAATAAATCAGATCAATCAATCCTGAGTAAAGTATGGAATTTCTCACCCTATCAATGTGTCTTTTGGAAATATACCTGCTACACCTCGTGTTTCAGCGTCACCATTTCAGATTTTACAGCTCTGCAGATTAAACTCTCAGGTTCTTCACTCTACCCTCATGATACTGCCATCTGTATCTGTGGTAAGGAGATCATTCCTTACAAAGGAGATCAAATCTGTAGAGAGCGCCCCAAATGCTCTCTCAGCAAGGCTCTACAACAGCAGGAAGATGGCTTTACTCATGTACTCGAATCATCTTACAATGAAGGACAGCATACCATTGACTGCACCCATTACTTACACAGGGTTTGATTCGGAGCAGTCAGCATAGACTTGTAAGTGGGAGATCATGCTTCCCAAATTTGTTAGAGTTCTTTGATGAAGTGACCAAGAAGGTTTACGAGGACAGAGCAGTAAATTTAGTCTCTATGGATTTCAGTAAGGCCTTCGATAAGGTTCCAAATGGCAGGCTGCTCTGGAAGGTTCCATCACGTGGAATGCTGGGGGAACTGTCCAATCGGATACACAGTTGGGTTGATGATCGGAAGCAGAGGGTTTAGTGGAAGGATGATGGTCAGACTGAAGGCTGTTTGTTTGTTATCTATGATTTGGTTGAGAATGTACAGGGCATGATTAGTAAGTTTGCAGATGATACTAAAATAAGTAGTAGCGTGATCAGTGAGGAAGTTTATCAGAAATTGCAGTAGGACCTTAATCAGGTGGGGAACTGGGCCGAGAAATGGCAAATGAAATTTAATATAGATGTGTGAGGTCTTGCATTCTGGAAACTCAAATCAAGGTAGGAGTTTCACGGTGAATGGGAGGGTCTTAAGGGGTGCAGTGTGCAGAGAGACCTTGGTTTTCACGGGCACGGTTCTCTAAGAGTAGAGTCACAGGTTGACAGGGCAGTGAAGAAGGCTTTTGGCACATTGGCCTTCATCAGTCAGGACACTGAGGATAGAAGTTGGGAATTTATGTTGCAGTTACACAGGACATTGGTAAGGCCGCACTTGGAGTATTGTATTCAGTTTTTATAACCTTGTTATAGGGAGGATGTTATGAAATTAGAAAGAGTGCAGAAGAAATTTACAAAGACGTTGCCAGGACCCAATGGTCTAAGTTATGGGGAGAGGTTGGACAAGCTAGGACCTTTTATTTTTTGTGTAAGAGACTGAGGGAGTCCTTATAGAGCTGTATAAAATCATGAGGGGTATGGATAGAGTTAATGCTCTCAGTCTTTTTCCAAGGTGTACAGAATCGAGGAGTAGAGGGGATCAGTTTAAGGTTAGAGGGGAAGGAATAAAAGGGAACCTGAGTGGCCACTTCTTTACACAGAGGGCTGGTACATGGATGAGCTGCCAGCAGATGTGGTTGGTGGTGATGCGGGTGGGAGGTGGGGTGTACATTAACAACATTAACAACATTTCAATGCATTTGGATAAATATGTCGATAGGAAAGGACTGGAAGGATATGTGCAAACTGCAGGGAAATGGGGCTAACGTGGATGGACATTTGCAAGGTGAAGATGAACCCCTCTGTTAATTAAAACCAAACACCCAGAAAAGCTCGGCACACCTCGTAATCTTTTAAAACATGAGTGACACCGATCTCCTATATTCCACTATTTAAACAAAAATTAACAAGTTTGTTTCTTAACATTAATAGTGAACACTAAACAACAACTATTGACAAATACAAGCCCCTGTTTTCTTAGCTACTTTATATCTGACTCCAACTCTGTAAATATATGCTGTTCCAACAGCCCACATATAAAACATTACAACCTCGAGAGCACACAGTCTCTGTCTTCCCAACTGTGCTCACTCATTCAGCTGCTGATCTCCCTGGGTCATTTTATTATTGCATGTAGGTTTAGATGAACATGTATCTTTGATAGAGAGTGTTTGGGATGGCCAGTTAGCACTGCTGCTCTACAGCAGTTGCTCTGCTGTTGGATGGCAGTAGCTCTCCCTGTAGTGTTCAAAATGCTGGGTATGTATACTCCCCATGATATAGTAATTCTCATAATTTGGTTGCTTACCAGGTGTCCAAACAATAATATTCAAATTCCATTGGCTTCTGGTTTACTGAGCGTTATTTAAACTCTTTGGTTGCATTTGAATGGCTGTCACAATAGCAACCAAAACTCAGGGATCTATTTCTCAGCTAATGTGGACATGTGGAACAGTTTGACCTTTAGCTGGCATTTGTGGCTTTAATTTCTATTCGGCAAAACCCGTTCTGTTTTAAAGGACTCTACATGTTTTTGGCTTCACAACATCTCCCCGCTTCAGAAAATAAAGTGAACCAGCAGAATGAAAAGATGACTACATTTCTTCTCCTCTAATTTTAAATCCCAATTTTATGAAATACAAAAGTATTTATCTCAGTTATATCATTCATATTAATTCTGCACACCATTATAACACTGGAATAACACTAAATCTTATCTACACTTTTTCCTTTAAATCCGTGATAAAACCCATCTGCTATCACATTGTAGGAGCCGCAGCATGTACCTTTTGTAAGTTTAAAGTCAGGAAGGTAAAACTCCAATGAAATAGTCTCAGATTCTGGTCTTTAACTATTCCAAAAAATGCGAGAGATTTGTCATTGTCCAAAACCATCTCCGACAATTTGTTTGTCATATACACATTAAAATATTGTCAGGCCAGTGCGAAACATAATCATTCTTGTTCAATAATGGAGATTTTGTATCTTTGTTCTGGTGGATATTGAGTTTTTTCGACAAGTAGCCAAATAGCCATTCAGTTCCATCATCCTCTTTCTGTATCAATACATCTTTGACCCCGATATCCCGAGCATCAAACACAATTTTCAATGGGTTTCAGAATATTTGGTGTAGCTAAAACGGGTGCGGTGATTAATCCTGCTTTAAAATTCTCAAATGCCTCCTGGCATTGTTCTGTCCACCACAATTCTGTGTTTTTCTTTAGTAAATCCATCAGTGGTGCTGAAGTTTGGAACAAACTTCTGATAGAATCCACTCAGTTCCAAAAATCGAAGCATCTCTTTCTTCGAGGATGGTTGTGGAAATCCCTCAAAGCCCTTCGACTTTGTGTTCCATGGAGTCAACCTCCCATGTCCAATGTAATGTCCCAAGAACGTCACCTCTGCCTTCGCGAATTCTGTTTTCTTTAAGTTTATTACCAAGTTTGCTTCTTGTTCAACATGATCTGTCAACTGTAACATGTGAGCTTTTAATCACTTGCTAAATATCACCACATCATACAGATAAACTACACAATTTGTTCATCTGGCCACAGCTCTGTTCCTGAGTCATAAATGTGTCTGGAGCATTATTCATCCATATAAAATACTCGATAAATTTTTTGTCATCTCCAGTATCTTTACTGGATAGCTGAACTGACTCCACATTTTTTTTAATTTGAAAGGGGCCCCCAAACCTGGCTTTGAAGGGATTACCTACCCCTGGTGGCAATACTAATACGTCATCCCCACGGGATATCCTCAAAGTTTCAGTGTTTCTATCTGCCACCTGCTTCATTCTATGTTGTGCTCTTCAGATACTATTCAGATATAATATTTAGCAAACTCACCTACTCCATCTACTCTCTCCTTCACCTCACACACAGAATCCAAGGGTGAGATTTCCGACTTCGGTCCTGTCAATTTATATTTAATTAATTTCAACGGACCTCTCACTTCATGTACGAATATTAACTTAAAGGAAGTAAAGTGAGTAGATTTATTTGGGGCATCTCTAATGGCAAACTAATAATGGGACACCTTTATTCCAATCATTCTGGTCATCATAACAGTATGCTGTTAACATGGTCTTCAGCGTCTGATGCTAACTTTCCAAGGCTCCCTGGGATTCAGGATGGGATGCCCTTGATTTAAACTGCTGCATGCCGAAGCTATCCATGACTTCCTTAAACAGCTGAGCGGTAAAATGAGAACTTTCGTCTGACTCAATCTTACTGCCTAGCCCACAGCGAGTAAAGAAAGCTACCAACCCCTCCACCTCCCTTTTTATCTTAACATTCCGTAATGGAATTTCCTCTGCAAATCTGGTGGACACATTCATTATGGTCAGCAAATATAGTTTTCCACTTCTATGTTAGGAAGTGGAGCTACACAATTAATCATAACCCACGTGAAATGTTCTTCGAATGCAGTAATTGGCACGAAAGGTGCTGGTTTTATTCCTGCCTGTTACTTACCTACCATTTGGGATGTATGTCACGTACAAAAAAAACCACGTCCTTGTGCATTCCAGGCCAGTGGAAATGCTTCTGTACCTTGGCCTGAGTCTTCTGTACACCTAAGTGACCGCCTGCAGTTATTTTTTGAGCTACCCGGAACACTGTATGTTACTGCAAACACAATCTGGTGCACTTCGGCCCATTTCCCTTCTGCAGTAACCTATCGGGGTCTCCATTTTACTTTTAGGATTCTATCTTTAAGTTAATAACATTCAACAATATATTCTGATTCCTTTTCTGTGTGTGTGCATGTGTATGTGTGTGTGAATGTGTGTGTATTTATCTGTTGGAAGTCCATGAGCCTTTCTGGATAAAACCCCTCTGCCTGATCCTCTGCCTGTTCAGGGTTTTCCTGCACCGTTACATCAAACAGGGTGTCAGGTCACTGAGCATCAATTCATTTGTCTTTTTCTTTCTTCCTGCTGTAACTTATGACAGTGGGATCTTGTTACTACACACTCTGGAAAGATTCCTCGGTATTTTTCTTTTAACACCCCAATTCCCTAGACTTCTCCACCACAAGGAGTGCGTCTCCCACCTCGTCTCCTGCTAAATCGTTCCCAAGAACTAACTGTATTCCTGGAACTGACACTCTGTTACTCACTGTCACTGTTACTTCCCTAATCTTGATTTGGCATTCCATCCTGATGTTACACAAGGGAATGCTTAATTTCTGTCCCCATTCCACAACGTAACACGCCAGAAAGAGTGAAAAAAACTTTCATCTTTTCCTATTAGAGGGTGAGAGAAAGTGAGGGCTGCAGATGCTGGAGATAAGAGTTGTAAAGTGTGGGGCTGGAAAAGCACAACACGTCGGCAGCATCCGACGGGCAGGAGAGTTAACGTTTCAGGTATAAATCCTTCATCAGGAAAGTGGGGGGTAAGGGAGGGGGAAGGAGGTTGAGAAATAAATAGGAGGGTGAGGGTGGAGCTGGGTGGAAGGGAGCTTGTAAGGCAATAGGTAGATGCAGGTGGGGTGTGATGGTGACAGGTCGGACCGGAGGGTGATAGAACTCCTATCGGTGGTAGGAAAGCTGGAACCCTCAAACTGTACAGCATCAACGTTGACTTCACCAAATTCCAAATCTCCCCTCCACCAACCTCTCCCAGATCCAACCATTCAATCTAGCACTGCCCTCTTGGACTGCCCTAACTAGACATCTTCCTTTCCACCTATCGACTCCACCCTACCCTCTGACATATCACTATCACTCCCACCTACATATTCTTATTGCCTTCTAAATGACCCTCCCACCAGCACAGCTACTCCCCTCGTATTTATCTTTCAGCCCCCTTGTCCCCCCACCATGTCCCTGACGATGGGTTTCTGCCTGATATTCGATTGTCCTGCTGTTTGGATGCTGCCTGATCTGTTGTGCTTTTCCAGCGTCTCACTTCTCAACTATTACAGACTGAGCAGATCCCATATCTCACAAAATTATAACTTCTTGTTCTTCTCCCCCTGTTCTTTCTGAGTAAACTTTATCTACAGAGGTGAATTCTTTAGAGAGATCAGGCACTGCCTCCATACCCAGCCCTTGCCTCGGCTGTGCACTCTCCTGCAGCTCCTCGGCTCCACTTGGGGTCTCCTTTACCAGTTTCACTAATGCCACTGGGCTTAGCCTCTTCTACCGCATCATTCCCCAAAGTGTCTTCCTTTAACGCCCAGCACGGTGTGTCCCAGCTTACTGCAGTGAAAACAACTTTTTCCCTCTGCCCTTCTTAAACCATCGGCACTGTCATTTTATGTTTTCCACTCCCTTATAGTGAGAATACCTGAGGCCTTTCACCACCTTTCAACCCCCTTGGGCTTCTTTCTTCACCTGTGGTAAAGTATTGTGCGTTACTGTTCGCTTTGTAATGTGTGATCTTCCCTTCTCCCAATTTCTATCCCTCACAGGATGAAACTCCTGCCAGAAGCTAAATATCATCTCATGCCCCAGTACATATTTACCTGCCCTTTCTGCCGTGCTTCTCACTTCTTGAACTTTCGGTACATTCACATGAATTCTTACTATCTCTGGAAGTGAGTCTTTTAACTTCTCCAGCAAATTAATCTCCCTTCAAGCCTCATAGGTCTTATCCATTTTTAAGGCCAGCACCCATTTATCAAAATGACTGTGGTTACTTCTTTCAAACTCAACATAAGTCTGACCTGGTTCCGTCTCTTTCCGTCTATTTTTCTGAACTTCTGTCTATATGCTTCTAGTACCAATTCATAACCAATCAATATAGCCAATTTGACATCTTGATAATCTCTTGACCCCTCATCTGATAGCGCTGCACATACCTCACCAGCTGTGCCCACCATCTTAGTCTGAACTAGCATTACCCACAAGTTCACTGGACATGTCATCTGACTAGTCATTTTTTCAAATGAAATAAAAAAGGTTTTGACATTTTTGTCACCGAAATATGGCAAGTTATTAACATAGTTGTATACATCCCTATGTTCTCCCTTCATCTCCATCCTGTTAACTTAACTTTCTTGTCTAATTCCCAACCTCTGCATTTCAAATCCTCTCTCTGTTTCTTTTTCTTCTCTTTCTTCTCTCTATTTCCTTCCCTTTAGTTATCTTCTATCTCCAGTTGCCACATATGCAATTTAAGTTTTTTCTAACTCCACTGCAGTTGCCTATTTCTCTGATACATCAAAGTGCTTGACCAACTCCATAACAATTTCAGCTTCTCTTTTCTCCCTGGTTAAACTCAATTCCAACCTATTTGCTAATTCTAAAAAAATGTCCTCCTTCTGTTTTTCGAAACTTCCTTGGAAAATTTGGGAACCTCTTTAGTAATGTTAAAAGCCATTTCCCTCACTTTTGATTTAATCAACCACAAGTAACAAAATTAAACGAATTTTCCCATTGGTTTTATTTGAAGATCAAAGTCACTAATTGCAATGAGTTGGAATTTGCTGGGACCTTTTGTACCCCAAATCTGTTCAAGTCGGTCCAAGTGCCACACGGCCAGGCCCCAAACTGTTATGACATCAATGCCGAATCCCTCTGTTAATTAAAACCACACACCTAGAAAAGCTCACCTCACATCATAATCTGTTAAAACGTGAGCGACAGAGAACTCCTAAATTCCACAGATGAACAAAAAGTAACAATTTATATGTGTGCAAGTTAGCTCGCTGAGCTTGAAGGTTTGTTTTCAGAAGTTTCGTCACCATGACTAGGTGACATCATCAGTGAGAGTATCTGCTGAAGCTCTGGTGGTATGTCCCGCCTCTCTATTTATAGGTCTTGGTTTCTTAAAGTGGGTGATGTCATTTCCGGTTATTTTAACAAGAGAATGTAGACAGGATCTAAATTGATCCGTTTATTGATGGACTTCTGGTAAGAACGCCATTCCTCTAAGAAGTTCCTTGCGTGTCTTAGCATGTGTGTGTGTTTTGTCCCAGTCAAAGTGATGCCCTTCTTTGTCTGTATGTATGGAACATAGTGATAGTGCGTCATGTCTTTTGCTGGCCAGTTGGTGTTCATGTATCCTCGTAACACAACAACAGGACAGTTTCAATGGTCGAAAAGTGATTTTATACACACTGTTTATCAATGTGTGTGTGCAGTTAAGTCGCATTTTTCACACGTGCACAACACATTGTAAATGAACAACAGAGACACAGTTAACGAAAAATGATGCACATGATTTATAAAATTGATAAAACATTAAAACATGATTTGATCCTCTCAACGTTCCGTCCTTTTCTGGAATTCCCTACTCTACTCTCTCATTCTTACCAGGATGAGTGCTCCAAATTCTTGATTCTCGTGTCCCAAATTATTTCAGTTAACACCCTTCTATATATTGGCCTGTTGGGTTCTTTCCAAAGCTAGTGTCTGTCATAATATCGGAGATAAATATTCTGGCATCAGACTCAGCATTTGAACATATTACTCTGTTGTACATGCACTGAACCAAGGACCACAGCACACAGGCGTTGCCAAACCATTGGGGAATGTTCATCTACTTCTTTCGATCATGTAGTTTTCTCATTTTCCACATCTCCATATCTATATCCTCTCTCTCGTTCTCCCTTTGTATCTAGTTAAGAAATCCACCAATTATTCTTCGTGTCCCATCTCCCAAAACTCCTTTTTTCAGTTTATATCTAATGTTCTCTTCAAGATGTAATGTGGTTATAATTAAGCAATGTAACTACAAGGACATGCGGGAGGAGCTGGCCAGAGTTAATTGGAAGGGGAGCTGAGCAGGAAAGACCATGGAGCAGCATTGGGAGGAGGTTCTGGGGATAATTCAGAAGATAATACCAGAAATGCAACCCCAAGAAGATGAAACATACTCATGGGAGAACAAGGCAGCCATGAGTGATAATGCATCAAACCAAAAGAGAAAACATACAATGTGGTGTAGATGATTGGGAATCCAGAGAATTCATTGGTTCTGAAACTACATAAGGCTGGCATTACTGACACTACAGAGCTCTTAATCATAGTCAGGGAAAGGAACAGAGGAAACACATTCACTTTAAACACAGAAGATGGTATTTCTCAATGAAAAAGATTCAGGTGAATTAAACATTTGCATTAAGATCAGTTAAATGCTTTTGCAGAATGTGTCAGATTGGAAGCAAGACCCGGGAAGACAGACCCTCAGCAGGTTGAGAGTTTGAAAATGGAAGTATTTCCACATCAGAAACCAGGTCAGGTCACTGAGTGCAGGGCTGATGGGTGAATGGGTCTCAGTGAGAATTGGGGAACAGACAGCAGAATTGCATTGCAGATATTGCAGCTCGAAACTGCGTATTCATGTAGTGCTGTAGACCACAGCAGCAGGAGAAGCAGACCTGCATTCAACCACAACCTGTAACTTTTTACCAGGGAAACACCTCAGTCTGTCATTACCATCAACACCATCTATGGCTCAGTGACGAGTGTGGGTGAAGATATCAGAGTCAGAATCACGTGAACTTTAACCTGATGCTAACTCATTAAAGCTACCAGACTTGACCAACAGATCTGGTCTAAGCCCTGAAGTCCTGTCACGTTCAGTTATAAAATGGTGATGGACGATTAAACAAACGACTGGAGGCGAAGGTTCCACAAACATTCCCATCCTAAATAATGGAACAGACCTGCACATCAGTGTAAAAGAGAAGGATGTTTCATCTGCAGCATCTTCTGCCAGAAGTATTGAGTCGATGATAGACCTCACCCTCATCACGATGCCCACAGAATCACAGATGTCAGTCTTCAACCAATTTCAATTGCTGCACGTGACATGAAGAAACAGCTGAACAGAGTAGATATGACACAGGCAATGAGCCCTGACACCATTTCTGCAATAGGACTGAAGACTTGTGCTGCACAGCAAGCTGTGTCCCTGGGGAAACTGTTTCATTCCAGCTCCAACTCCGACATCTCCCTGGCAGTGTGGAAAATTACTCAGCTATGTCCCGCTCCCTAAGAGGGGAATAATTACAATCTGAACAATTACCACTCCCTCAGTGACATCACGACAGTCAAATTGGTTGGAGTTCTTTTTGACAGAGCTGGCAAACAGCAGAGAAATAACCAGCTCAGTGTAGTTTCCGATAGGTCCCCATGTGGAGACGGTGCTGTTGTGGAACTCTTACTGGATTAATAATCCAGACCAGGCTAATGTTCTGGCAGCGGGTGGAAGTTAAAGACAATTAATAAAATATCGAGATCTAAAATCTGGGGTCAGGAATAGTGACCTTGAAGCTAATATGGATTGTAAACAGAATTTCCTCCTCCAATGTACTTTTGGAAGTGAATCTCCCATGATTTCCTGGGCTGGCCTAAAAGTGACTCCAAAGACCCTGACATGTGATAAACATTTCAATGGTCTCTGAAACCCAAGCAAGGGCACTCATTTGTATCAAACTACTCCGAGGTCTGAAATAATGAAACCGGACAGAACACCCGGCCTCAGCATCAGTGTCGGAAAAGGGAATGGGAACACAGTCCTGTCGACCCTGCAGAAACCTCCTTCCTAACAACTGAGAGCTTGTGACAGCATTTACAGAGCTTTCCCACAGACTGCATAGAAACAGCAGGAAAGGAGTAGGTCATTCAACACATTGAGCCTCTCCCATTCTAGTTCATGGAAAAAGTCTCCTCAATACACTTACCCCACACGATATACATATCCGTTAATGTGAGTAACCTTGGGAAGCTATAAAATAGGAAGTGCAGTAGTACATTTGGTCTATTGAGTTTGCTACCCAATTCATTGTAATGATGGTTGGCCCTTCATTTCCACACCGTACTCCTGCTCTCCCACCATCCCTTTAGTGTCTCTAAATCCTTATCTATAATCAATGTCTCGGTTTCCAGGTGCGAGCGAATTCCCCAGGTTCACCAGTCAGTGAGTGCAGACATTTATTCGCATCTCAATGCAGAGTGACCTGCTTCCAATCTGACTCACCCTGTCAGAGTTTTGTATATTTCACTGTGATCTCCACTCATTTTCCTAAACGCCGTGGAATACTGGCCCAGTCTCCCCAATCTCTGCTCCCATAACAAGCCCGTCATCCCAGAGATCAGTCTGGTCATCCTTCACTGCTCTCCATCAATGTCAGGTTTGCCCTTTATTAGGTAAGGAGACCAAAACTACACACAATACTGCACAATGTTCGGGATGATATCTCACCAAGGCCCTGTACAGCTGCAGTAAGACACCCTTACTTTTGGACTCACATCCCCCTGAAATGAAGGTCAACACACTATTTATCTTCCTCACTGCTTTCTGTTTCTGCAAGATTGTTTTCAGCGACTGGTGTACAAGGAGATGCAGATCCTTTTTAATGTTACAGCTCCCCACTTGGTGGGTCTGTGTACACTGGGCAGCGTGCCAATGCCATGCCCAGTATTGACTTCTGGTTACAGAACTCACTGCACTGCAGGGGCCTCAGAGGTTTATGCAGAAGGAAAAAACAAACAGGAGCATAAGTCCCTTTGTAGATCAACATGTTTCAACCAATCCCTTTCAAATGGTAGGCTGCCAATTTATCGTTTCCACCAAAGGGCACACCGTCACCTCTATCCACATCATTCTCCATCTGTCACGTATTTACCCATTCACTCCACTTGTCTTAGTCTTCTCGGTGCTTTTTTACATCCTCCTCATCCACTCACAATCCCACATCCGTTAGTGCTGTCAGCAGGCTGGGATATATTGTATCTGATTCCAGTAACCAAATGTTTAAAGGGCATTGTGAACAACTGGGCCCCAAGCACCGATCTCTGCGACAACTCAGCAAACTTCCTCTGTTAATTTCTATTAATTTATTCGTGAATCTGGGTATCACTGGCTGGGCCAACATTTATTACCTGTCCCTAATTGCCCTTGAGAAGGTGGTGGTGAGCTGCCTTGTTGAACGCTGCAGTCCACCTGCTGTGGTTGACCTCCAATGCCATTAGGGAGGGAATCCCAGGATTCTGACCCAGTGACTGAGAAGGAGCAGTGATATATTTCCAAGTCAGGATGTTGATTGGCTTGGAGGGAACCCGAAGGTGATGGTATTTCTATACATCTGTAGACCTTGTCCTTCTAGATAGACATGGGAGTTGGGAGGTTTGTCTCTGAGGATCTTTGGTGAATCATTTCATTGCAGCATGTAGATAGTAAAACACTGCTGCTGCTGCTGAGCGTTGATGGTGGAGCATTGTGGATGAAGGGACAGTCAGACTGGCTGCTTTGTCCTGGATGGTGTAAAGCTTCTTGAGTGTTGTTGGGGCCGCACTCAACGAGACAAATTGGGAATCTTCCATCACACTTCTGACTTATTCATTGTAGTTGATGGACAGACGTTTGGAAGTCAGGATGTGAGTTACTCGCCGCAGTATTCTTAGCTTCTAATCTGCTGTTATAGTTACTGTATTTATGTGGTGAGACCAGTGAGTTTTTGAGCAATGATTACCCACCAGGACTTTGATACTGGGGGATTCAGTGATAATAACACCATTGAATGCCAAGGGGCAGCTTAGATTGTATTTTATTTATGATGGTCACGGACTGGCATTTGCGTGGCCTGAATATTACTTGTCACTTGTCAGCCTGGATACTGTCCAGATCTTGTCGCATTTGGACATGGACTGCTTCAGTATCTGAGGAGCAACAAATGTTGCAGAACATTGTACAATCATTGGTGAACATCCCCACTGCTGACCTTAAAATGGAGGGAAGGTCATTAATGAAGCAGCCTTGAAGAAGTTTTCGGTCACTGCCCGAGGGACTCCTACAGATTTATCCTGGAGCTGAGTTGACAGACCTTCATCAACCATGACCACCTTCCTACGTGTCAGGTATGATTCTAACCAACGGGGAGTTTGCCCCTGATGCCCATTGATTCCAGTGTTGGCATGGCCCCTTGATACCACACTTGGTCGAAGACAGCCTTGATTTAAAGGACTATCGCTCTCACCCCACCTCTGGAATTCAGCTCTTTTGTCCATGTTTGAACCATGGTAATGAGGTCAGGAGCTGAGTGGCCCTGGTGGAGCCCAAACTGGGCATCAGTGACCAGGGTATTGCTGAGCAGGTGCTGCTTAAAAACACTGAGACCTTCCACCACTTTACTGATGATCGAGAGTAGACAGATGGGGTGGCAATTGCCCCGGATTGGATTGGTTCTGCTATTTACATACAGGAGCAATGATTACTTGGGGTAATTTTCCAAGTAATCAGGAAAAGCCATTGTTGTAACTGTATTGAAATAGTTTGGCTAGGGGAGTGGCAAGTTATGGAGCACAAGTTTTCAGTACTATTGCCATAATGGTGTCAGATTATGCACCTTTTGGATATCGTGTGGACTGAATCGAATTGGTTGGTGACTGGTAACTGAATTGCTGAGAACCACTGGAGGAGGCTGAAATGGATCATCCACTCAGCACTTCTGACTGAAGATTGTTGCGAATGCATCAGCCTTATCTTATACACTGAAGTGCTGGGCTCTTCCATCATGGAGGAAGGGGTTATTTGTGGAATCTCTTCCTCCAGCGAATTGTTTAATTGTCCCCAACGTTTCTTGGCTAGATGTGGAAGGACTGCAGAGCTTAGACCTGTTCCTTTGCTTGTGGGATCACTTAGCTGTGTCTATCACTTACTGCTTATGCTGTTTGGTGCACAAGTAGTCCTGATTGGTGGCTTCACCAGTCTGACACCCCATTATCAGGTATGGCTGGTGCAGCTCCTGCCATCCTGCACACTCCACTGAACCAATGCTGATCCTCTAGATTGATGGTAATTGTTGCGAGGGGGATGTGCGGGAGGCCATGAGGTTATGCGGGAGTACATTTCCACTGCTATTGATGACCCACAACACCTTATGGACATCCAGATTTCAGCTGCTAGATCTGTTCGAAGTCTGCCCTATTTAGCAACGTGATAGTACCACCCAAAATGGTGGAGGTTATTCTCAATGTGCAGGTGTGATTTTGTCTCCACAATGACTATGCAGTGGTCTCTCTTACCGATCATGTCATGGACAGATACTTCTGCAACTGGCAGATTAGTAAGGCTGCGTTCAAGTATGTATTTTCCTCTTGTTGGTTCTTTCCCCACCTGCTGCAGAACCAGTCGAGCAGTTATATCCTTTGGGGCCTGGCCAGCTCGATCAGTAATGCTGTCGCTGAGATACTCTTGTTGGTGAACATTGAAATCCCCCACCCAGAGTACATCTTGCATCGGTGCGACCCTCAGAGCTTCCTCCAAGTGTTGCTCAGCTTGGAGGAGTACTGATTCATCAGTTCAGAGAGGCTGGTACATGGTAATCAGCAGGAGGTTTCCTTTCCCATGTGCAAACTAATGCCATGAGACTTCATGGGATACGGAGTCACTGTTGAGGACTCCAAGAGCAATTCCCTTCCAACTGTATCCCACTGTGCCACCACTTCTGCTGTGTCCGTCCTGATGAGACAGGAGATATCTGGGGAAGGTAATGGGGTGTCTGCGATATAGTTATACTCACAGAATCATATCTTACAGACAATGTCAGGCTGTTGCTTGACGAGTCTGTTTATTTCTATTCACCGTTTCCTGCCAGCTGTCCCATTCTAGAAACATATCCATATATTAGCCCCCAATCCACTCAGATTTGATTTTGCAAATTGGGCTTGGAGCTTTACCAAAATCTTTATAAAAATCCATATGTTTTACATCCATTGCTTCTCTTTCATTTGTCTCCCATTCTGTTTCTCAAACATAATTCCCATTTCATAAATTTACGTTAGTGTTGCCTATGACCAATACTTTCAGCCACAATAATTTCTCCTAAACCATTTACTTACTATGTTCTATGTTCAATGTACTCTATCATTTTCCTCCACCAGACTTGGTTTTCCTTGTATTGTTTGAAAGTTCTGTGAAGACAGAACTGAAGTAGTGGCTTCATAGTTCTGCCATTTCCCTGTTTCCCATTCTCTATTCTCTGGTTTCAAACTGTAGGGAAACTGCACTTGTTTTCTCATATTTCTCACATTGGCATAAATTAACCAGCTATTACAGTTCACTCTTTTAACCCTTGTGAATACACTCTTCAGAAAGCCATCAATTCCTGCCTTAGACTGCTCAATAATTGACCTTCCATACCATACACTCACAGGAGCATAGACTCTGTGCCAACAGAAATACAGCACAATCTATATTAGTCCCACTTTCCTACACCAGGCCCATAGCCTGGAATGTTATGACACTTCCATGTGCTCGTCCAAGTACTTTTTAATGATTGTGAGGTTACCCGTGATAATTCCCCTTCTCGGGAAGTAATCCCAGAACCCCACATCCTCGAGGTGAAAAAATATTTAAATCCTCTCTGAACCTCAAACTTTTCACTTTAAATTGGGCTCATTTGTTCTTGACCCTCTGACTAAAAGGAACAGCTGCTGTCTATCCACCCTGTCCATGTCCCTCATAAACTTATCCTCCTGAATCACGGACCCCTCAGCTTTCTCTGCTCCAAAGTAAACAACCCGAGCTTATCCAGCCTCTCTCCATGGCTGATATGCTCCATCCCAGGGAACATCCTGGTGAATCACCTCTGCACCCTCTCCAGTACAATCACATCCTTCCTGGAATGTGGCTCCCAGAACCACATACAGTACTCCATTTTGGCCGAACCAAAGCCCTGTATTGCTCTTATAATCTGCATCCTGATTAGGAAACACAACACCCAAGGTCCAATTCTTAACTAGCCCATTAACCTGTCCAGTCACATTCAGGGATGTGTGGAGAAGCACAATCTGAACTTCCCAGTGTGCTGCCATTCATTGAGTCCTCCCCTGTCTGGTTCCTTCTCCCAAAGTGCATCACCTCATATTTATCAGGGTTACATTCTATCTGCCATTGATCTGCCCATCTGACCATTCCATCTGCATCTTCCTGTAACTTAAGGCCTTCCTTCTCACTGCGAACCAACCGGTAAATCTTTATGTCAAACATACAGTTACTGCTCACACCTCCCCCACTCTCCACCTTGCCCCCTCCACATTCACATCTTTTTTTATGAATAACACAAACAATAAGGGACACAGCACTGATCCCTGTGGTACACCAGGGGACACTGGTCTTCAGTCGCTCAAACAGCCTTCTCCCACCACCCTCTGCCTGCTGCCATTAAGAGAAATCTCCTTGTAACCTGTCCAGGTATCCTTCATATTGTGAGATTTTACTTTATTTCTCAGTATCCCAGCTGGAAATTTGTCAGAGACCTTCCTACAAAACTAAACAATTGACCTCCTCAAACTAATTCAATCAAATCCATTAGATGCGACTCCCTTCTGATAAAGTCATGATAATTATCCCTGATCAAACCTTGCGACTCTGATTGGAGTTCGATTTTCTCCTTCCCTATTTTCTCCAGTAGTTTTCTTAACAGTGATCTAATACTCGCTCATCTATAGTCACCTAGACTATCTCTCCCACCTTTACTGTGAAGTGTAATCGTATTCGCAGTCCTCCAGTTCTCTGGCACCTCCCCTATGGTCAGATTCTAATTAAAATATTCAATCAGAGTCATTCCTCCGTTGACCCCAACAGCCGCCTGTGATACAACTTATTCAGACATGGAGATTGGTCCAAATTTATATAGAACAAAGCCTCAAATCCCTACTCGTATTTTACATCAATCTGTTCAAGAGTTGTCCAATCCATCTTCTTGAATTCTGTACCTGCGTCCTCCTTCTCCCAAGTAAAATAAATGTGAAGGTCTCATGTTACAATCCATCAATGTTCTCGAGCTTGACACACAGATTGCTCCTTTGGTTTCTAATGGACACTGACTGTTTGCTGATTATTCTGTTCTACTTGTCTGTGTAGAATATCATGGGATTCTCCCAGATCTCACCTACTTGTACTTCCTCATGTCCCTCTGTTATTCAGTCCTTTCGATGTTTCTAAGATTCACTACAATCACCTCTCATGTTTCGAAACTCGAGATTACAGGCTGAGTTACCCCGTCAGACAACCTTGCCAACTTAGGGGTTAATTTGGAGAATACCTTTTGCAGTTCCTCTGTAGTCAGTATATTCTTTCTTAGATTGGGACTCCGAACGATACACAATATTCTACGTTTAGTCTCACCAATGCTCGATGCAACTGGTACACGACATCCTCTATCTTCCAATTACATTCACATGAATGTAAACCTAATTTTTATTTTCCTATTTGCATATGTTCTTCCTAATACCTCTCGGTTTAACTTTTCTTATGAGCTCAGTGTGTGAGTTCTTTAAAAAAGCTCATGAATATCCAACTATACGTTATCCATTGGTTCTTCATTGCCTTTGTCCACAAGAATCATCTTCAAACCATTACAAAAAAATGTTTGTCAATTCTGGTTTTCCGGTCATCGGTACATTCTCACACTCCCCAGTTATGTTATTACCTTCTAAATATCTAGTAGCATGTTCTTTGTAATCGAGTCCAAGAGATACCGGAATGCGGATGACAGGTGAACTGGTCTGTAGTTTACCATTCTCCAAATTCATCTCTTCTTAAACTGTTGGATAATATTTATAACCTTTACCTTATCCAGATTGGCAAAATGCTTTTCGGGAATGTGTCGGAAAATAAAGTGAAAATCCACGATGCAATCAACATGTCTATTGCTGCTTCCTCTGAAATTTTTGTATGAAGTACATCTAGTCTGTCAGAACTATAAATACTCAATCCAGCTTTATTTTCAAAGATGACCTCAACACTGATAAGAATGATCTTAGACGTTACTTACACAAGTCCCATGGTCACTTGGTATTTCTGGGAGAATTTCTGGACATTTTTCCATGAAGATAGACACAAAGAAACTGTTCCTTTTCCCTGCGATTTCTCTGTTCTCTGCAATAAATTACCCTGTCTGCACACCAACTGTTCCACATTTGGCCTTGTTTTTATTTTTTTGATATATTGATAAACGCCTTTTAGCAGTCTTTATGTTTTTCTTTCGTTTGCACGCTTTTTCTCTTTTTGATTTTCTTCTCAGTTTCTTGGTCATCCTTTGCTGGGTCCTACATCTCTCTGAATCCACTGGCTTACTGCAACACTTGGTATTTTTCTAAGCTGCCTCCTTTCATCTAATAGGTAGATGAAGATGGGGTTGAAAGTGATAGTCGGAGAGGAGGGTGGCCCAGATTGATAGGAAGGACTATGGACATATAGGAACATTCAAAAGGGCGGTGCTGACTTAAAAGATTGGAGTAGGATAAGGTGGGATTAGGGGAAATGGGGAAATGGGGAAATCCACTTTGATCCCTTGTGGTTGGAGGGTCCCGAGGCAGATGAGGAGGCTTTCTTCCTCCAGGCTTCTGGTGGCTCGGGTTTGGCGATGGAGCAGGCCCAAGACTCTCATGTCCTTGGCAGAGTGGGAAGGGGAGTTAAAGTGCTCAGCCACTAGGCGATGGAGTTGTTCAATGTGGCTGTCCCAGAGATTTTCCCTGAAATGATCTACATGTTGACCTCCTGCCTCGCCAATGTAGAGAAGACCACATTGTCTTTAATGGATGCAGTAGATGAGGCGTTCTGTCTCCCTTCATCACCTATCACTTTCAACCCCACCTTCATCTACCTATCGTAATCCCAGCTACCTCCCCCCTGCCGCATCCTCTTCCCATTTATCCCTCAGCCCCCTGGGCCCATAAGCTTCATTCCTGATGAAAGGCTTATGCCCGTTACATCGATTTATCTGCTCTTAGTATGCTGCCTGACTGTGCTTTTCCAGCACCACACTCTTCGACTCTGATCTTCAGCATCTGTAGTCCCCACTTTCTCCTCACACCTTCATGGTCTGCATGACTCAGATTTCAAATGGTTACTTCAAATACAACAAAAACTGTCGTGTACTCAAACAGCATAAAAGAAAACTAATACATTGTGGTCACTGTTCCCAAAATGTCCTTTCTGGCAAAATTTTCAATTAGCTCTTCTGATCACTCAATACCAATTCCTCAATAACCTGATCTCGAGCTCAGTGCTCAACATAATATTCATGGAAACCATCTCACACGCGGTCATGAAATCCATTTTCCCAGCATTAGCATTCAATTGGGTTAACACAGTTTAGATATAATGTAAGCAGTATATTATTACTGCAGTACCCACGAATGTGTATATCTCATTTCCTGTTTTATAACATGTGGGCGGCACGGTGGCACAGTGGTTAGCACTGCTGCCTCGCAGCGCCGGAGACCCGGCTTCAATTCCCGCCTCAGGCGACTGACTGTGTGGAGTTTGCACGTTCTCCCCGTGTCTGTGTGGGTTTCCTCCGGGTGCTCCGGTTTCCTCCCACAGTCCAAAGATGTGCAGGTCAGGTGAATTGGCCATGCTAAATTGCCCGTAGTGTTAGGTAAGGGGTAGATGTAGGTGTAGATGTAGGGGTATGGGTGGGTTACGCTTCGGCGGGGCGGTGTGGACTTGTTGGGCCGGAGGGCCTGTTTCCACACTGTCAATAATCTAATCTAATGTCCAGCATTTGTATTGCAGCTTTCACTTTGATATGTAACTCCCATCAATGTTTGCTCCATCTTACTAGATTCTGTGGAATCTGAGCGATGTGGGCTCTGGAGAGATTAATGGTAGAGATCATTTCGCCACATCATTTATTAACTTCTCAAACTTTAATTTCTCCAGATCTCCCGTTATGCTGATGGAGTAGAGAAGGACAATGATTTTCCAACAATGCTCTATATTCCCCCAGAGAGCTGTGACAGCTCTAACCTGGGTGGGAACCTTACAACAGGCTGGTAAAGTGTTGCTGCTGATGTACAGGATCTTAGTGAGATCACATCTGGAGTAGTGTGTACAGATTTAATCTCTTCAGTGAAGAAATGATGTTGTTATATTGGAAGCAGCTCAGAGATGGTTCCCTCAACTGATTCCTGCAATGAAGGTGCTAGCTTATAATGAAAGGATGATCAGGTTGACGCAGTAGCCATTGGAGTTTACAAAAAATAAGGATGAACTTACTTCAACATAGATGACAGATGTAATCAACGAGTGAAGCGAATTACACAGATAGTGGAGGAACCATTCCGTTCTCCAGTGTGTTACACAGGAACAACAGGAGGATATTCAAGCCTTCGACCCTGTTACACCAAAACAGGATGAGGCTATTCAGCCCTTGGAGCCTGATATACATTTATAGAAGGAGGCCAATCAGCCACTCGAGCCTATAACAGTAGGACATGCTGCACCAGTATCCTGTGAAACAGCAACAGGATCAGTCCATTCAGCCTCCTCAAGTCTGTAACATAGGAACTGGAGGAGGTCACACAGTGACTGGAGATTGTTACACTGGGATAACAGGAGGCCATTCAGACCCACCGAGACCATTGCAAGGGAATTGGATAAGGATAAAAACTATCTGAGACTTCTTTAATGAGAAAGGAAGAAGTAATTTCGACACGTGTCTGTTGTATGGGAACAAGAGAAGACCAATCAACCCCTCGGAACCATCTCCCGGATACATGAGGAGACCGTTCAATATTTCGATGGAGAAGTATGAGAAGACCCATCAGCCCATCAAAATGTTAGAGAGCAACAGGAAGATTCCATAATCTCCCAATCCTCTAAAGCATCAACAGGAGGAGGTCATTCTGGCCTTGGAGCTGACAACATGGGAACACCAGAAAGACGTCAGCCCATCGAGTTTGTACACCAGCAGGATGGTGAGTCCATTCAGCCACACATGGCCCTTACACAGCAACTGGAGCAGATCTCTTAAAAACGTGTGCCCATTCAATAGGAATTCAAAGAAAACGTGAAGGCTTTCGAAAGGGAAGACCTTATAATAATGGTATACATTAGGGACTAAAGTGTAACAATAAACCATTGTAATTTAAGGCAAATTGTTAGAGTCCATTGTTCAGGACATTTGCAAAGTTAAACCACAATCCGTCAGAGTCAACATGGTTTTACAAAGGACAAATCAAGTTTGAATTGTTTGCTTGAGTTATTTGAAGATGTCACAAAAAAGGTGGATCGTGGGAGATGGAACATATCTGGTCTTCCTGAAGGCATCAGATATGTCGCTTCTCCAAAGAGTAAGTGGTAAGATCAGACAACATGGGTTTAGGAGTAATTTATTAGCTTGGATGGAGGATTGGTTAACCAACAAAATTGAGTCAGATGGAATAAATGTGTCATTTTATTTTGAAAATGGAATTTGTGGGGTACCATTGATTTCAGTACTCATGCCTCAACCATTTACATTGATTGGATTACTGTACTCGGTTGACGGGAGAGAAAATACAATGCCACATTTTCAGATGACTCTCACATCGGTGGGAAATTACTTTGGAATGATGATGCAAGAGATTTTAAAACTATATGGATAGGTTGCGTGAATAGGCCAATATTTAGCAAGGAAAATTAAAGGGAATAAATATGGGGCTATTCAAGTTGGCCAGGGTAATAGAAAGACAAATTATTATCTAAATGGAGAGAAAGTTCAAAGTGCTTAGGTGCAGAGGGATCTAGGTGTCTGCTTGCATATCACAGAAAACCTGCCTGCAGGTACTGCAAGTAATGAGAAATGCAAGCATAATTTCAGTGTTTATTTATAAAAGGATAGAGTAGAAAGGTAGGGAGTGTTGCTGTAGCTATGGAAGGCATTAGTGAGGCTGCAACTGGAGTACAGTTTGGGTGTCCTGCAGAATGAGGTATTTCCATTGGAGGCAATTCAGAAGAGCTTCATTAGATTGATTCCATATTTGAAGTGTTTGCCTTATGAAGAGTAATTGAGCAGTTTAGGCATATACTCTCGAGTTTATAAGAATGAAAGGAGATCTCATTGAGGTCTGTAACATTCTAAAAGTAATTGAATGTGTAGATATGGAGTGGATTTTTTTTTCATGTGGCGCAATCTACAATAAGAGACTAGAGTTTTAGGTTGGAGAGATGGCAGGAAAGTGGAACAGAGGCCGTGTTGACATCAATGTAATCGAGGGGTTGGATTCCTCACAGATACTCCTTGTTCTTATTCAACCCTTCGACAGTGTTTCACTGGAATGGGGGAGGACTGGGTATCATACACGAAGCAGGCACTCAGGATAAATCCGTCTCAATCAGTTAGACAGAACGTAACCAGTAGGGTCACACAGTGACCAGCGCTGGGTTCTCAACTATTTACAGTCTATATGAATGATCAGGAGGATGGAACAGATATACAGATGCTGAGTTTGGTGATGTCGCTGTGGTAAGCAAGAGATTAAATTATCAAGAGAGGGTGGAGAGTCTGCAAATAGATTCAGAGAGGTAAAGGCAATAGATAATAGTTTGGCAGGTGGAATTTAACATGATATAATCTGTCATTTCATTTACAGGAATAATGGAAGGCAGTATGCTACTGAAATGGAGAGGGTTACAGGGATTAATGATACTGTGTACTGGGGGGTTCACTCAGCCCCGTTCAGACATGGGAGGTTTTGCTCCATCCCTGATCGTCTATTCCCAGACACCCCAAGTGACCCCATTGCTCTCCGTACACATGGAATACTTCGATGTGGTTGATTGGTGATGGGGATGGTGTTTTGAAACGTGCATCAAGGGGACGGCCTTTATCCAAAATATATTCATTCCTTTCTACGTGGAGACCCGATGACGATGGGACTTGCTGACTGCTTCTGAATGAAGAGACGATGACTGCTGCCAGGACAGTGGGTATTCACCGACATGATGTACTGTGATGGGCACACTGTGACATTAATGGAGTGAGAGAGAGCTCCTTTAGTTCCTCTACATCTCCGCATTAATATGGATACTTTGCAGATGCATCGGGAATCCCACTATCCAGTATAGATACAACCGGCAGCTCCCTGCTGAGAGAGAAACAATCTATTTACCTCATCCACCATATATATCCTCCATCACCGAATGGTAACATTGATGTTGAGATACTGGGAGATGATGGATATGTCACCTAGTCCTGTTTGGAAAGTTCTGGATCATAGAAGCTGAATGAAACAATGACCCTCACAGCCCCTGGGAGCACCATCCTCCCCCTGGTGTGAGGCTGCAGGTCGTGTTGAAGGAGGTGACACCGCTCTGTGACCAGCTCCTTGTCCAGTCAGGGTCCCCTCATACTTTGATCCTGGGTTAAGTGGAGTTTTGGAAATTGTTCCTGGAAAATCCGGGGTAGATACAGCAGATCCCTTTCCCCACACACACTCACTGTGTGATTTCAGAGCTTCCCCTCTCTGCAGCCTCTGCTCCATTTGTTGTTCATGTTCCAGACACAGATGCTGTAACTACAGTCCCCAGGTTCCATCCAGAGTTGGGTCACCAAATCCTCAGATCTCCCTGAATGTCTGAGGCAACTTACAGCACAACCTCCAGCAAAACCTCCCCTGACCCTCCACTAAATTTTCAATTGCAGAAGCCAGTCAGAAGCCCCTCACTACAAGTGTTTTCGACCAGACCAGATTCCCTCAAAATATTTCCAGAAGGCCGTTTAGAACCAAACCTTTCCTTATTTTAAATATAGATGTGAAGTGTGCGTTCCAGTTATGTTGTGACTAGTCAAACCACTCGACATTGAGCAAAATATAATCTATTCAAATGCTTTAGTTAAAATACAATCAAAGAAAAGAACGTTTTGGAATAGCTTATATGTTGGAACACTTACACAAACAATAGATACCGTACCTGTTTGGTTTACACCGCTTGGCACAAAGATATATTCAAATTCAATCCTTACAGCAGTTTTCCAATGCAGGGGGAAACGACATCAACAGAGATCTCAGAGAGAAAAGCAGCTGGGGATCATGTATTGAAACTTCCAACCCTTCTGGGATCCCCAGCAGCTTCTGAATGCTGCAGCTAAAAGTAAAATGAGGAAATCTGGTCTGGGAGAGCTGGCCACTGCCCTTCCATTGTTACCACCGTTTTAATGAAACCTAAAATCTCAGTTATTTATTTAAACTGTTTTCAGACAGCAGTTCTGCACCTCTGCCTTTAACACCTCTCTTCAAAAGAAAAACCCAAGAGAAAATAACCTTTTTACAGTGATAGTGTCCTCACAACTCCATCTTTAACAAAATAATCTATCAATACACAAAGGTGGATTCATTTTAGACCTCCTAATCTTCCTCTATTAGTAGACTGAAATGCATATATATTACATTGACTCTGAGCATACAAATATTCACATCTATTTCGATTTCAGTCATTTTACTCCTGCCACAGAATGCCTTTGTCTTTCTTCATCCAAGTCTCCACACTTAGGTTTTATCACCCTGTCGCCTGTATAGTTTCAAACTGAATGGCAGCAATAATGAGCTCAATCGAAACAGACTGGTGTTTTTCTCCCTAAGCTTCTCCAAAAACTTTAAGGGGTTATGATCAGTGATAAAGATTTGTCTCAGGTATGTTATTGGCAATGTAAATCTGAAATGTTGCAATGCCAACACCAAGGCCTCCTTCCCCATTGTGGAATAAATCTGTTGATGTTTCCACTGGACACTCCAACCACACATTACATAATGGAGCACTTCTCATCTCTCCAATAGTCCTTTTGAATGACATAGCTTCTCATGTTTCAGCATAAAAGAATGACATGCTTCTGTACCTCTTAATGCTCTAACCTCTTTACCTGCTACTCTTGGCCTATGCCAGTAAACCTTAACAAGACCTCGCACATTCTTCTCCATCTCTCACAGAAACCAAACTTTGATTTCTGAACTCAATCACCATCATCAGCCATTTCAGCTTCTAATCTTGCCGCTTTAACTCTGCTCTTCCACACGAGCTTTCACGACTGTACGAAGTGAATGGTTGAACTTCTCCAAAATAAGAATCTTTCTAAGAGTGTCTTAGGTTTGCTCTGTTTTTAATACCCTTACCACCTTTCAAAATTACTTTGTTTGATCCTTTCAAACTCAATGTGCGTTTAACCCGAGACTCTCTTTTAGATTCCTGTAACGCTGTCTGTCAGTGTCTGGCCCAAGCTCATATACACTTCAGATGGCTTTCTTCACATCCTCATACTCCCCAGATACCTCCTCCGATAGGGATGCAAATACCTATCAGCTTTGGATCAAATAAATTCACATGGTCACTGGTGTCTGCATTTGTTTAGCCACTTTCTCAAATGAAATTCAAAAGGCTTCCCCATCCTTCTCATCAAATTTAGAGAATGCCTGGATGCATTTAAACAGAACCTCGTTAGGCCATTGGTTACAATAGGGTTGCTCAACCGCACTACCCTCCTCATCCCACCGACATTCTACCTTCATCTCCGCCTTCTATATCAACTTTCGTCTCTAATTGCTAACGTTTTAAGTTGAAACTCTCTGCTTTTCTTCTATCCTTTTCTCTCTTTCTTCTTCGTTTCCCTTTCTTTTATTTCTACTTTTCATCATAATTCAAACTCTTTCAATTCCTTCTCAGGTTCAAAGACCATCATTTGAAATTGAATTCCAGCCATTTCCAAAGAGTCTGATGGCGGTTCCACTAAACGTAATTGCCGATCTATAGCTGTAATTATCTCTCATTTTCTCACAGACAATCGCAACCCTAACTCCAGGTTGTCTGTCAATTCCTAAAGCTTTACCATCATTACCTTTTGTAAAACCGCCAACTTCACTTCTCCACACCCAGAGAACTGTTAAGGACTGAATCGTTTTACACACAATACTGTTTAAACCAACCAAATTCAACATCCAGAAAAAAGACACTATCAACTACCATACACGACCTTTGAACCCAATAGCCTCCTGGTGCATACTCTCCAGTGTCTGCATGAGCTTATTCTGGATGATTTGGTTTCCTCCCACAATCCAAAGATGTGCATGTCAGGTGTATTGGCCATGATAAATTGTTCATAGTTTTCAGGGATGTGTGGGTTAGTTGCCTTTGTCGGGGTAAATGTGTAATAATAGGGTAGAGGAATGCATCTGGGTAGGTTACTCCTCGGAAGGTCGGTGTGGACTTGTTGGGGAGAATGGCCTGCTTGCACACAGTAGGGATTGTAATTCTAAACCCAATTTGGTATTATCGATATAGAACAAGACAAGAGTCCACAGTTTGCTATAGACGAACCAGACTGCCTCAAACTATTTTAAGAAGGTAGGTTGGATGCCAACCTTTCCTTATTTTAAAGGTAGATGTGAGTTGGGTGTTCCAGATGTCAAACTATTCAAACACAATATATTTAAACACTCAAATGAAAATCCAATTAGAAATGAAGATGAATTTAGAATAATTTTTCTATTGGCAATCGTAACCGAATAATGGATACAGTACCTTCTACTAATGAACTGTTCTAATATATCAACATCCCATAAACACACCCCTTCGCAAAAAGGACCATTCAGACATGCATTCTTTCATACAGTTCTCCAATCCAGGAGGAAACACCATCAAGTGAGGTTCCAGAGAGAATAGCAGCTGTGGATAATTTACTGAAACTTACAACCCTTCTGCGACCCCAAGCACCTGGTGATTGTTATAGCTACAATGTAAAAAAAACTAGAAATCCTGGTCTGTGCCAGCTGGCCATTGTTACTGCTATTTATTTAAAAACCTTAAAGGCTCCATAAGTTATTTACTTGAGCCGTTTTCAATAGGAAGTTTTGCCTTTAAGGTCTCTTACTAAAAAAAGGGAGAAAATAACCTCTTATTTAAAAAGTGACAGCATTGTCAGGCAATTTATATGCGTGGTCCTTTACTCAGTGGGCTTCCTTTTGTTACTAATCGCATGGTCACCTGAGAGCGACAGCCACAGGTACAGACCAAGTTACAAGGATGTTTCTCATAACATCTGAAACACACCTGTCCATGGACCATCACATGGGACATACCGGGAAGTGAACAACAGCTTGACACACCCCATTTCATTATTTCGGAGCTACACAATGCCAGCACTCGATACACTAGGGAGACAAAACCCAAGGCCAGGGAAAGATACAGAGGGACAGAGAGATTCACATTAAAGACAGAAACAGACAGTTAATTAACTGAAAAGATGTTGTGGAAATATGTGGAAAACGTCAGGGCAGTGGGACTAACTGGAGAAGTGAGATCTTCGTGAGTAAAATTACAAGAATGAGAACAATGAATAAAGGCATTGTCAGATCAGCTGAAATGGTTTGTTACATCAAGTTCTCAATCTGCTTCAGAGAACACCACAAACAACATAAACTGGGACAAGATGACAGCCCAGCATGGAGAGCTGTGCAGAGCATGCTAGTGTGTTCCTCAGTAAACTGCACTATCTGCACAGCATAGAGAGTATTGCAAACTTGACTATCATATGCTAACTATACTCGCAACAGATTTACTGCTTACAGTGGGAAGGTTTGCTCTCTCTGCGTGTGTGTGTGTTCATCGGAGACTGAGAGAGAGAGTGTGTGTGTGTGTGTGCACGCGATTGGCGTGGTTGAGTGCAAAACTCATTGTTTGAGAAGGAACGCACATGGAGGAAATTATTTTAAATACGAACAACAGGCAAGCTTTTTGTTAATCAGTAGAGAGAACGAGAGAGGTTTCATGGACAAATGAGCTAAAGTGTTTGAGAATGTTAAAATAAAGGCATTGCCAGACACAATAGCAATATCCATCGGCGTGCACATGAATGACAGATGGATGGGAGTTTGGTGTGAGGTTGAATCAGATTTGCTTCAGCAGGTTTGAAGCCCGGAGTGTCAGCAGCAGATTATTGGCTTCATTAAGACTGTATTTCATAGCTCAAGGTTCAAACAACATATGGAATAAACCAGTAAGATATATTCTGGAGTGGTGAGTATTTCAAGTTAGAAATGTTCAGGGTATGGTGTCAAGAATCAGCTCATAGTCAAAGGGATCTCCCACAGTTGTGACCTGACTGCTTCAGCTGCAGATATTGGCCAGGAAAGGGATGGAAACAGTGGAAGGAAGTGGAGTTTGTAACCAGAAGAGTAGAAAGTGACCTCCATGCTCTTAACAGTAAAGGCAATGAGACAATGCATTGTGGTTCTCCCCTGAAACTGAATAGTTCAACATAGAGACCCGTGAGTAACACTGCCAGAGCAGAGAGGGAGACAGAAATTGAACACCTTCATTAATGTAGTTAGTAGTGGTCTGTAGAGTGAATATCTGGATTGAGAGATTGGATTGTAACAATACTAGTGGCAGGAAGTGTAGACTATATGAAATAACAATAATACACTCATGACCGGTTTATAGAAAACAAAATCTAGATAGTGACACTCACCAGGAACACCAACGATAGCCAGGAAGGGATAATAAAAGTATTGAATAATGTGAAGAGAGAAATATATCCGCGATGATAATGACATCCAATCAAATTCAGAAAGATACCAAACATAATCGGATAAGCTCCTGTATATTGTTGGAATATTCCTGTCTAATGTTCTCAGATTCTGATCCATTGTTGGAATATTTCAGTCTAATGTTCTCTGATTCTGATCCATTGTTGGAATATTTCAGTCTAATGTTCTCTGATTCTGATCCATTGTTGGAATATTTCAGTCTAATGTTCTCTGATTCTGATCCATTGTTGGAATATTTCAGTCTAATGTTCTCTGATTCTGATCCATTGTTGGAACATTCCAGTCTAATGTTCTCAGATTCTGATCTCTCCTCACCCTCTCTCTGGATCTGCTAATCCCTGTCAGTGCTGTCAGTGATGGTCCCGCTCATGTTATGGGTTGACACATTGAACGGAGCCCATTTATCATTAAAAGATTGAAACCCTCCACTGGGATAATTCGAATCCATGGGGATTGGCATTAATCACAGTCACTGAACAAACAGGCTCCGTTAACCAATTCATCACTTTTCATTTACTGGTTTTGGACGGAATGGATAAGGTTGCTGAGGGATGGACCATAAATCTTTCAATATTTTTAATCTTTTTTCCCCTTGTATATGAGAGTATTAACAGAACACTGCAGCGGTCTATATATGTTCCACTCTGTTTATGAAAATAGGCAGTTATAAAATGACAGATCTGCTGCGTAAAAAAAAACTTCTGGTGGGCAAGTTTCTAGATACCTGAAACAAAGTATGGTACTTATTGACCAGTGTGAGGCTACTCCTGGTTTTAATACCCTGTTTTCAAATCCTTTCATAACCTTGAGACAGAGCATTGCGACTGCTGCTCAGTAACAGGCCAAAGCAATTCTGTCCCTATGGGCCCCTTACAGAGGGATAGGAGAAGGCCATTCAGCCCATATTAACCTGTTGCTACTTGAAAAGTTGGAATATTGGCACATTTTGCCAACAGAACCATTCAAAACAAAGAGATTTGTCACTGCAGCTGTATCAGGTGTCACTGAGAGGGCACCTGGAGTACATTGTGTTGTTTGTGTTTCTGTAACTGAAAAGGAATGGACCTCCATCAGATACAGTTGACCAGCTGCTCGTAATCCATAGGTTGCTGTGTCTCGGATCTGTTACACAGGGACAGGAGGAGGCCATGCAGCCTCTCGAGTGTGTTTAGAAGAACGGAGGAGGCCATTAAGCCTCTTGGGTCTATTACAGAGGGACAGCATTTCCAGTGTAATACAGAGGGACAGGAGGAGCCTATTCAGTCTCTCGAGCCCGTTATAGAGGCACAGGAAGTGTTTATTTAACTTTCAAGTTTGTTATGCATAAATAATAGTTTTAAATTAATTATGGAATCGGAAATACTTGATGTCAACATTAAAGTTCTAACTTTGAACAAGGCCAATTTTGAAAGTGTTAGGTGAGCCCTGTGAAAGGCTGATTGGAATACCCTATTCACAGGTAAAGGGATGGTTGGAAAATGCGAGGCCATCAAAATTTGGTTTCAGAGAGTCCAGAGCAAACGTGTTCCTATTAGTGAGAGGGGCAAGGCTGGTGGGTGCAGGGAGTGCTGGATGGCTAGATATATTGATGTTATGGTCAAGGTAAGGAAGGAGGCATATGTCCGGTAAACAGAGCTGAGATCAAGTGAATCCCGAGAGGTGCATAAGGGCAGCAAGTGTATCATCAATCGGGAAATCGGGCCAGAAAAATGTGGACAAGAGATTGCTTTGGAAATTGGGTTAATGAGGCATTGAAGATATTCTACAAATCCTTTAATGGCAAAAGATTAACTCGGGAGACAATCGGGCCCCTTAAGGATCAGGAAGGCTACCTATTTATGGAACCACAACAAATTTGAGGGATACGAAACAAGTATTTCTCCTCAGTATTTAATGTGGAGGAGGTTACAAGAACGAGAGAATGAAGAAATATGCAATGATACCTTGAAAAGTGTCTATATTACAAGGAGGTGTTGGACATTTTAAAACACATAAAGGTGAACTAATCCCTGGGACCTGATCAGTTGTATCCCAGATGTTTGCGGGAAGCTAGGAAATAGATTGCTTATGCATTTTGCTGATATATTTGTAACATTGATTTTCACAGGTGAGGTGTCAAAAGACTGGAGGGCTGCTAACATAGCGCAATTATTTAAGAAAGTAAAGAAAAAACAGGTAACTCTAGATTGGTGAGCATGACGTCAATGGTGACTAAATTGTTGGAGGAGATTTCGAGGAAAAAGATCGATATGTACTTGGAAAGACAAGGACTGAAGAGGGCTTTGTACAATTGAAATTACATCTCACTGACTCGGTGAAATTTTTTGAGGAAGTGATGAAGATGATTGATGAAGGCAGGAGAGTGGATGTTGTCTTTATGGAATTCAGTAAGAAAACCAAAATGTTCTACATGGTAGACTGGTTAACAAGGTCAGACTGCCTGGGATCCAGGGAGAACTCGCCATTTAGGTCCAAACTTTTCTTGAATATTGGAGACAGGGCGTGACAGTGACATTTGTTCATTAAACTTGGAGACCTGAGACCAGTGGCGTGCCGCAAAGATCAATAGTGGGTCCACTGCCTTTTGTCACTGATACAAATCATTTACATTTGAGTATATGAAGTATGGTCAGTAAGTTTGTAGATAATACCAGATTTGGTGGTGTCGTCGACAGTGATGAATGATCTCTCAGACTATAATGGGACTTTGTTTAGGTGAACCGAGGAGTGGCAGATAGAGTTTATTTTAGTTAAATGTGAGGTGTAGCATTTTGGCAAGACATATCAAGGCAAGACATGTAGGTAGGGTCCTGTGGAAAGCTGCCAATCAAGGAGAATTCCATAGAAGTTATCGAATCCCTACAGTGAGGAAACAAACGTTTCGGCCCATCGAGGCCACACCGACCCTCTAAACAGTATCCCACTAGACAAACCCCTACCCTATCCCTCTGAGCCTGCATTTTCCATAGCTAATCCACCTCGCCTGCACATCCCTGGGTACTTTACGCAATTTAGCATGGCCGATCTACCCTTATCTATATATCTTTATACTGTCGGAGGAAAACATAACATCTGTAGGAAACTCATACAGACACGGGGAGAATGTGCAAACTCCACACAGGCAGTCATTCAAGGATGGAGTTAAACCCAGATCGTTGCGCTCTGAAGCAGCAATGCTAGTCACTGAGCTACTGTGTCACCTTGTGGTGCAGGTTCTCTGTTCCTTGAAAGTGCCATCACAGGTAGACAGGTAGATAAATGTCCAGCGGGGGGAGATGTGCAGACCTCACTGGTTTATTCATATATAAACACAGGTTGTTCCAGTTTTCGGAAACACTGTGTTAGATCAGTGTGGGGAAACTTGCTGGAAGTGACAGGATGTGCAGCTCCCATCCAGTTACAGCACCATATCTCCACTGTACCTTGACAAGTTTTGATGCAGATGTGAAAATCATTGCAAGGGAGGGATGTAAATGGAAACAGTTGAAACACCAATAGTTCTGATTAAGGCGAGTATCCCACAAGTATTTAAAGATGAAATAACTGAGATATTATCCGATGAGGTTCTGTGAATGGTACAAGGAAGGAAGAGGGGGTTAGTGATGTTATAGTGGTTGCACTATAAGCCTCCAAATCATCAATGGGAATTAGAGGAACAAATATGCAGGGAAGCTGGTGAGAGTAGCAGGAGCATTAGGATTGTTATAATAGGTGATTTAAATTTTTCTAACATAGACGGGGACATGCAGATGGTTAAGAACTTCGATGGAACGTAGTTTCTTAAGTTTGTTCAAGAAAGTTTCCCCAAGCAGTATATAAAGGGTCCTACACGGGAATGGACACACTCGACCTACTGTTGGGAAATAGGGATGAATAGGTGACGGTGGTAAAGTGGGGGAGATTTTTGGGAAAAGTGACTGGCGTTGTATTAATTTCAAAATAGTTATGGGAGGGACAAAATTGATCCACAGATTCAAGTTCTAAATTGGGGCAAGGCGTATTTTGTTGGAATTAGACAGAGGATTGCAGGGGTTAATTGGAGTAGTTTGTTTTCAGGGAAAAGGATATTGGGCACGAGGGAGGGTTGTAAAAGTGAGATAGCTCGAGTTCAAGGTTTATATATTCCTGTGAGGGTGAAGGGAAAGTGAGGGTGGAAGAGAAAACCCTGGATGACAAGAGATATTGAGGCTCCGACCAACAAAAAGGAGGCGTGGTTCAGGTACAGGCAGCTGGGATCAAGGGAATCTCTGGAGGTACACAGGGAATACAGGAGTTTACTGAAGCGGAAATCAGGAAGGCGAAAAGGGAGCATGAGATAGCCTTGGCTGAGAAGATTAGGGTGAAACCAAGTTCAATATAGTAAAGAAAAAGAACAACTAGAGAGAGAATAGGATGCCTTAAAAACCAAAATAGGCACGCATGTGTAAAACTACAAGAGATGGTTGAGGTCCTCAATTTCCCCTCTGTGTTTACCATGAAGAAAGACATGAAGACTTGTGACCTTTGGGAGGTTAATTGTCGTATCTTGGTACTGTCGAAATCACAGTAGAGGTGCTGCTGGACATATTAGAATACACAAAGTCAGATAAATCTCTTGGTCCTGACCAGATATATCCAAGAGGACTGCAAGAGGTGAGAGAAGACAGGGGCCAAGGTCCTGGAAGACTGGGCAGTAACAAATGTATAGTGCCCTTCTTCAAGAAGGGCTGCAAATAAATGCCTGAGAAATACAGACCAGTAAGCTTCACATCTGTTTGCGGTAAACTACTTGAGAAGGCTCTGAGATACAAGATATGCATGCATTTGGAAAGACAGTGTTTGACTTGGAGCAGTCAGCATAGCTTTGTGCATGGCAGATCATGCCTTACAAATTTTATTAGGGTTTTTTAAGGAAGTGACTAGGAAAGTTGTCGAGGACAGGGCGGTCAACATAATCTATATGGATTTCAGTAAGGCCTTTACTAAGATTCCACATGAAAGGCCGCTCTAGAAGGTTAGATCGCACAGACTCTAAGGTAAGCTGGCAATTTGGCGATGCAATTGCTTTGACATTATAAAGCAAATGGCTATGGTGGAGGTATACTGTCGGACTGGAGGCCTGTGACTAGTGGAGTGCCTCAGGGGTCGGTACTGTCCCCATTGCTGTCTGTTATCTAGATCAATGATATAGACGAGAGTGCACAATGCAGGTTAGTAAGTTTGCAGATGGCACTAAAATAGGAGGTATTGTTTACAGTGAGGAACATTATCAGAAATTGCAGCACTACCTTGATCAGCTGGGGAAGTGGGCTGAGAAATAGCAAGTGGAGTTTAATATAGATAAATGCAACATCTTTCATTTTGGAAAGTCAAATTCAGGTGGGAGTTTAATGGTGAATGAGAGGGCCTTAAGGAGTGTAGTGGAACAAAAGGATGTTGGACATCAGGTGCATGGTTGTCTGAATTTGAGTCGCAGATATACAGGACAGTGAAGAAGGCTGTTGGCACACTGGCCTACATCAGGGCATTGAGTATAGAAGTTGGGACGTTCTGTTGCCGTTGTACAGGATGTTGGTAAGGCTGCATTGGAGTATTGTGCTCAGTTTTGTTCACCTTTCCCTAAAAAGGATATTATTGAACGAGAAAGAATGTACAAGAAATTTACAAAGATGTTTCCTGGGCTAAAGGGTCTGCGTTATAGGGAGAAGTTGGACAGGTTAGAACATATTTCTTCACAGCGTAGAAAACTGAGGGGGATTATATAGAAGTGTACCTCTTATCAAATCATGAGAACCATGCATAGGGTGAATATTTCAATTTTTTTGCAAGGTTGGGAAACCAAGGACTAGAGGACATCTGTTAATATTTGGAGAGGACAAAAATAAAAAGGAACCTGAGGGTCAACGTTTTTACACAGACTGTGTTTTGCCTTTGGACTGAGCTGCCAGTGGAAGTGGTTGAGATGGGTACAATAACAACATTAAAAAGGTATTTGGATAAATACATGGATAGGAAAGGAGCAAGGGCAGGGAAATGGGGTGAGTGTGGATGCACATTTTGGTCGGCATCTACCAGCTGGGCCGAAGGGCCTGTTTCCATGCAGTAAATACGTGTGTTTCAGGATAGAGACAGAGAGGGACAGACTAAGAAAAAATGTAATGGAAAGATATGTTCACAGGTTTCAGAATGCTGATATGAAGACATTTCGATAGTATCATGCAACACGGGTCAGTATTATGAAGAATTATGAGTGAATGGAATAATGCTGTGAGTTCAGGCGATGGGGAGTTTTGAATGAGCATTTGTTCTGCAACTTTGTAACTGGGAGTGAGGACAGCAGAGTCTTCGGCTCATTGAACTGTATAAAACAGTAATTTGTCTCAGTTTCATTTTCATTGAGTGTGACAGAGGGATTGTCTGTATGAACCTGAGCTAGTTTCCTGATGTTATCCTATCGAACTCACCTCATTAAATACCACCCACCCCACCCACCTCTCATTGAATGCCAGCCCGATTCTCCCACCCATCATGATTGGAGGTACTCACAGTTGCCAGGATTTCCCTAGATATTCCGTGTTCCCTCTCACTGGTGCCATCTTTAAAAGGCCAAGGGGCACACGGCTGAGCTTTCTCAGTTTGGATCTGCCGTGTACAGTTTACCCCGATCATGGCAGATAGTTTGTTGACGGTGTATGTTGTGCATAGTGGATGGGCTAGTGCAGAGCGGGGCCATTGCCTTCCCAGAGGGGGCCATACCAGCAGACCCACCGAGCATGGTCTGAATATGGAATATGGAATATGGAATGTTCCAGATAGTGTTCCAAATAATGCCCACTTTCAGGAAAATGGCAGTGCCCCAGTGTATAACCACATAAGAGGAAGGAGTAGAGATGCACGTTTTCCAAATCACACATATTTCAAACCATGTTGAGGCCATTCAGCCCTTCAAATGTGCTCTAGCATTTAATAAGTTCCCAGCTGATCTGATGCTTTTCTCAGATACAGGAGCTTTCAGTCATTCAACCCTCTGCGTTCCTGTCACTGTCCAGACGGCACTCAGGCACTTTTACCCCAATTTTCTTCAAGCGCCTGTTTGAGGGCATTTCCGATGGAACGCACTCTCCTAACAGTATATTCCATCAACTGTATACTTTCATGCGACAGTCAGCATGCTTTACACAAACCAAACAAAAATATACTCTTATTTTATGGTTATAGATATCCAATCACACTATGTAATTCTGGTTATTTCAGTTGACTCACCATAATGATATTAAACCAAAAACAACTTCTAAACACGTCTTGTTATAAAATACAATTTCGAGCAGAGAATGTTTTTACCCTTGATGGGCCCAAGGGCTTTTATCCACACTGTAAGGATTCGACTAATTCTAAATCACTCAAGTAAGACACACCCTTTGCTGCCCACAGTTTAAACCTGGAAACCATTATCCCAGGATGACAACCCGGTATACCAATTATAGGGGTAAGAAACATGGTTTTGACTGTATTGCCCTCAATGTGACGCATTGTCATTCATGCTTTAACAGTATTGATAATTATTGGGTTATTACAATACTCCATAAATATTCTCATTTTGTCTAAGACCAGCAGACCAATAAGGGTTCACTTTGTCTGAGAGGGTTCAATATCTAATCCTATTGACGCCGAGTCCTCAGCGGCCCATGCACTAACATAGGATAAAAAAGACCTGAATTCATAACTTTTAATCTGGGAGATCTACTCCCCACAATGTGGGGTAGTTAAAATTTGGTTAGCTTGATAGAGAGTCGCTTATGGTGCCAAATGAAAGAGTTAACCAGCCATAAAATTTCCTAAATGTCTGTCTGGGAAACATCAAAGGAAGCTTTCACACGGGTTACAATAAATGAGGAAGAACATTCATTTTAAGAACAGCTATCCGACCTAGCCAGGATATTGGAGGTGCCTCCCTTCTTTGAAGGTCTTGTTTAATTTTTCAAACAAATGGACATAGTTCATGTTAAATAAATGATCAAAAACGGATGTAATGAATATTCTGAAATAGAGAAACCTCCCCCCCCCCCCCCCCCCCACCCACCCCCGTCCATTTAAAAGGAAAACAGGATTTACCCTCAAAATCTGGTATTTCCCTAAGGCCTCCCATAGGCATGGCCTCCAACTTTGCAAAATTAATCTTAAAGCCCAAAAAGGCGACGAGCGATTTAATGCATTGCATCACGTGAGCTGCCGAAATTGCGGGATTTGACAAAAATATAAGACCTTCATCTACAAACAACATAATCTTATGTGACTTCTATCCCACCTCTGAGGCAAGTATGTTGGGGTAATATTCCCAATTGTGCAGGATGCCAGCGAACCTAAGATTGGTTCAGGGATGGGGAAGAGATCAACCCTCTTGTGCTATATATGCGGGTTCAAGAGGAAAATGAAATCTCTACTTGTGAAGTAGAACTGCCTCCAGACATCCACCAGCTCTGATTCTGCACACAAATCCACTAATTACGTACATTATAACGAGGGTATTGGGGACCTTTGGACATTCTGTCCACCGTTGAAATATCCTCTACAATAATGTGCCACGATGCAAGATAACTTAATTTGGGAAATGCATCTACCAGGATTTTAAGCGGGTGCACTGGGTGGCAATTCAAAACACTGTATTAATTCCCATAGTTCAAGGCTTTGAGGATTATGATCCTTCCATGAGTGTTTAATACAATCTAGTGATTTAAATGGAAGATTCTTACTATCCATTCTGACTTTTCCCCTACTCACAGTATTAAAAGACGCAAAATAAACCCGATCAAAGCCGCCCTGCTGTAACATCATATGTTCCTTGTCATCACGGTGCATCTCCTGCAATGGGCAACATCCACCCTCTTTGATTTTAAGACGAGAAATTACATTTTTCCTCTTGATTGGCAGATCACTGCCCTTAATGTTTCAGGTACACCATTTAACCACATAATAATCCATAACACATTGCAGCAACATTTGAATTCGAGAGAGTTTCACATCGAATTACACATCGCTGAGCATTAATGATAAAACACTCAGCGACCCTAAAAACGATACAAACTATTACTACTACAACTAACAAGCTCGCAAAACTTTCCAAAGCTAATCACATAAAAAAAATGAACGAAACAAAATCCGAACTTCCAATGATACTTTATATGGAAATTTACCCCGCCCATTGGGGGTGCTTACATATCCCAAAACTTTATCTTCTCCCCGCTACCAATATGGCATTCAGGGCAATTAATAACAAAAACCAGGCTTCAACTGTCCTTAGGTCGGCAGTTGTCATCACAACTACCTTTGTAACTCCCTGCAACTTGAGCCACACCTCCGACACAAGCAAAGAAAGAGAAAACAAGTAGTAATACTAATGAAGAAGTTAAAAGTGTGAACTCTACCCATCCCTGACTATAATTTAACACTGGTTAATACCAGAAAAATCCAACAACATTTCTTTAAGGGAGAAACATGATTATCTAAACATCCAGCTTTCTTTAAATTATCCACAAAGTTTTCGCTTTCTCTGGAGAATCAGACGAGTTAATTGAACCATTCAAAGCAATACAGAGCATCGCTGGGAACCTTAAGGGATACTGAATCCCGAGTTCCCTTACTCTTCTCTTGATATCATCAAAAGATTTTCTTTCCTGAATCACCGATGCTGAAAAGTCATAAAAGAACATAATCCTGGAGCTCTCGTGGATTAAAGCCATCGGAAACCACACTGAGCTTCCATCAGTCTTTGTTTATCCCTGTAACTATGTAACCGCACAAGGACAGGGCAAAGGTGTTGGTCTGAGTATAACCACCGTGCCGTAACCCAATGAACTTCAGCTTCGAAGTGAAGGAATCACAGCAGCCAGATCAAAGCTGACCACCTGCTGTCTGGCCCAGCAGATCGACGATGTGAACATTCTTCGTCCTGTCCCTGTTCTCAAGGTGGTCATTTTGTTCAGTTAAGGTATGGACCTGTATTTTAAGGGGGAGGATCCTCTCCCGAGAGGAATTGATCGCAGTCTCTGTCAATGCAGTTCGGCACTTGACATTGTATGTTCTGTTTCCAAGGCTGTCTAGTTGCTGCTCATGTTTTTGGAGCACGTCTGAGAGCGGTTCTAGCCACAGCTGGACTTCTGTTCAGTCATGCCTTCAATCATTTCACTTAAGTTGGTGAACTCAGTGACCAAGGCCTGGTGAGTAACTCGGTCCATGGAACGAGCAGAGTAGGTTGCAGCTACAGCCTCAGGCCTGCTCGATGCTTCTGACGGGTGCACCGTGTGTTGTGACTTGCTCGATCCTTTCCCATGTTTTGTCATTTCCACTTGACGAAACGGGATTAGTAAAGATTCTATCGCTCTTTTTAGTGTTGAATGTTAAGTAACTGGCTGGTATGGGGTGGGTTAGAGAGCCACTTTGCCTGTGCTGTGATGCAGACCCCAGTTAAACAGACCTTCCAAATCGCCACCATCTGGGCTTCCCCCTTAACATTTTATCGATATTACCATTTCGTTTTGAATTATATTCCTGGATGTTCTGGAGCAGCGTCATTTGGTACCACTGTCTACATTTACCCCCATACTGCATATTACTGTCAATCCCTGATAATCCTCGATACCGTTGTTATTTATGAACCTTCTGTCTGTTCCTCAAAATTATTCAATATCTCTGCCTCCAATGCTCTGTGGGGAAGAGAGTTACAAAGAACCACAACACTGAGAAAAAAAAATAAAACTCAAGATCTGAGTGTGAGATTATTTTTTCTTTGTCTCCTTATCTGAGAAAGAATATAATTATGTTAGAAGCAGTTCGGAGATGTTTCACTTCACACATTCCAGGAATGAGTACCTTATATTATGCAGGATTTAACAGGTCACCCTTGCAAAGAGAGATGACCTTATTGAAACATACAAGACCCAGATGAGAGTGGATCAGATAGATACCCACTGGGTATAGTCTAAATTTCTTGTCATTTTCACAGAATCTCTACAGTGTGTAAGCAGGACATCCCATCCATCAACTCCACACTGACCCGCCAAACAGCATCCACCTGACCTGCCCCCCTACCCTATCCAAGTAACCCTGCATTTCCCATGAGTAACCTACCTAACCTACACATCTCTGGGCATGATGGCAATTTAGCATGGCCAATCTACTCTAAGCTGCGGATCTTTGGACTGTTGGAGGAAATTGGAGCATTGGGACGAAACCCACACAGAAAACTGCAGAGAGAATGCTCAAACTCCACACATAGTGTCGCCTGAGGTTATATTGAAAGCAGCTCCTTAATGATGGGAAGTAGCAGTGCTAACCAGATATCCACCATGCACATCCGTCAGTTCTATTAGTTATTTGTGGCTGACTAAAGAAATCTGCCTGACTTGTTCCTGTCACTGAACCTGACGCAGTCTGAGAACTTTATGATCGGCCATATCACCAACCTCGTTACATTTAAAGTTTACTAGGAGAATAGTTCATCCACTTTACTAACATCTTCCACCCCGATCTCAAATTTACCTGGACCGTCTCAGACTCCTCCCTCCCCTTCCTAGACCTCTCCATTTCTATCTCAGACGACCGAATCAACACGGACATTTACTATAAACCGACTGACTCCCACAGCTACATAGATTACACCTCTTCCCACCCTGCCCCCTGTAAAAACGCCATCGCATGTTCTAATTCCTTCGTCTCCACCGCATTTGCTCCCAGGGAGACCAATTCCAATACCGAACAACCCAGATGGCCTCCTTCTTCAAAGACCGCTATTTCCCCTCAGACGTGGTTGACGATGCTCTCCACCGCATCTCCTCCACTTCCCACTCCTCCGCTCGTGAACCCCACCCCTCCAATCGCCAGAAGGACAGAACCCCACTGGTCCTCACCTACCACCCCACCAGCATCCAGATACATCATATCATCCTTCATCATTTCCGCCACCTCCAAACGGACCCCACCACCAAGGATATATTTCCTTCCCAACCCCTATCATCGTTCTGGAACGACCAGTCCCTCCGCAACTCCCTCGTCAGATCCACACCCCCTACCAACCCAACCTCTGGTCCTGGCACCTTCCCCTGCAACCGCAAGAAATGCAAAACATGCGCCCACACCTCTCCCCTCACTTCCCTCAAAGGCCCCAAGGGATCCTTCCATATCCGTCAGAAATTCACCTGCAACTCCACACTCATCATTTACTGCATCCGCCGCATCCGATGTGGCCTCCTGTACATTGGGGAGACAGGCCGCCTACTTGCAGAACGTTTCAGAGAACACCGCTTTGACACCCGCACCAACCAACCCAACCGCCCCGTTGCTGAACACTTTAACTCCCCCTCGCACTCCGCCAAAGACATGCAGGTCCTTGGCGTCCTCCATCGCAAGACCGTAGCAACACGATGCCTGGAGGAAGAGCGCCTCATTTTCCACCTCGGAACTTTCCAACCACAAGGGATGAATGCAGATTTCTCCAGCTTCTTCATTTCCCCTCTCCCCAACTTTTCTGAGTCCCTCAGACTCAGCACCGCCTTCTTGAGCTGCAATCTTCTTCCCGACCTCTCCGCCCCATCCCTCTCCAGCCTATCACCTTCAGTTTAACCTCCTTCCACCTATCGTATTCCCAACGCCCCTCCCCCAAGTCCCTACTCCCTACCTTTTATCTTAGCCTGCTTGGCACACCCTCCTCATTGCTGAAGAAGGGCATATGCCCGAAACGTCGATTCTCCTGCTCCTTTGATGCTGCCTGACCTACTGCGCTTTTCCAACAATACATTTTTAAGCTACATTTTAAATTTGTTGGGAGCAGTGGAAGAGTGGGATAAAAATGAAACAGTGACACCCTCCAACCTCAGTCAGAGCAGGAATTTGGAGAAATTCACCAAGTGGGAATTTATTCCAGTGGGAATTCTCTTTCCCGGAAGTTTGGGATGGCTGAATCTTTATATTATATCGAGGCTGGCTTCGATATAATATAAAATGATTTTCCAGAAACAGGTGAATCAGGGAAAATAGTGCATCGGGAGCAAAGTGCAGCTGGAAACACAATGAGATGAACCACAACCTTATTTACTGGTGGAGTAGTGTCAATGGGCAGAATGGCCCACTCACGTGCCTCAGTCCCATGTTCTGATGTTACGTTCAACCCTTCAGACCTGCAACACAGAGGCACATCAAGGCCACTCCGATGGTGAGGTGTAGTTTTGGAAAACTACTTGGAAAATCCAGGCTGAGTCAGGAACTGACCCCCACCCCCAAGCTCTCTTTCCAGGCTTCCCCTCTCTGTAACATCTGCTCCAGATGTGGGTCATGTTACAGACTTAGATACACTGGGTATACAGCCCCCATACCCCACCTACGGTTAACCTAAACAAATCATCTGCTGTCCCTGAATGCAACATTGTGCAACACGACTTCCAGGAAAATAACCTGTTAGTTTCCAACAGCGTAACATGTGAAATTAATAAATAGGAACGGAAGTAGGTCATTCGCCCCCTCAAGCTTGCCCTGTCATAAAATAAGAACATGGCTGATCTACTCCACGGCTCAACTCCACTTTCTTGCCGACTCCTGTATCCCTCCACACTTCTCTGGGTTAGGGAATTCCAGATATTCACTACCTTCTGAGAGAAGGCATCACTTTGCATCTCAGATTGAAATCGATGTTCCTTATTCGGTATCTTTATCCTCGAGTTCGGCACTCTGCCCAGGAATGGGAGCAACTTCTCAACATCTACCTTCTCAAGCCCGCTCTGTATCTTATATATTTCAGCAGTATCCCTCTTCATTCATTTAAACCCCAATGAATAATCACCTCACCATTATAGAGATTCTGAATAACTCAACCCTTTCATCTCTGGAAGCCGGTTAATGATCCAACCGCATTACTTGCTGCATCAGCATGCTGACGTTATGCTTCATACTCAGGAAGACTCCAATCACTTTGTACTCCTCCTTTTTTGGAAGTCGTCTCCATTAAATAACAGCCAGCCTTTCGGTTCTCAGTGTCTTCCACAAACTCGGGTGTATATTGCACTAAGCTCCCTCCTTCAGGCTGTCAGTATAGATTGCAATAACTGATGCCATCGGACTGATATGTGTGGTGATCCAGCAGATACACCTTTATCATAAAGATCCATTAATCCTGACTGATTGATTTCTATGTGTTAACCAGTCATCATCGCATGTTAATACATTATCCGTCATCCTACGAGCTTCCGGCTTGAGTAAGATCTTTTATTTTGTAATACCCTGCGGAAAATCTCTGAAAAGCCTCTTGTCTACCAGATCCCCTTTATCAAGTCCGCTTGTTTTATTTCCAGGCATCTCTATAAATCTTTGCATGATCTGACAGGGCAAAATATAATTTCCCTTTCACAAACCCTCACTGACACTGCGTGAAGCTTTTCTTAATGTCCATGCTGGCCAGGTTTTCCAAACGAAACTGGCTCCATCTGCTTTCATTTGGCCCATAGGCCTCTAAATGTTTCCCATTCGTATGTTTGTCCAAATGAGTTTTAAATGTTATAGCTATATTGGCATCTACCACTCTTCCTCTGAAAGCTCATTCTATACCCGTACCACTCTGTATAAAAACACTGCCACTGCGTCCCTTTTAAATCTTCCCCCTTTCACCTTAAACCTATGCCTCCTATGGTTGAACTCTCCCCTCCTGTGGAAAAGCCCTTGGCTATTCACCCGATCCATACCTCTCATGATTTCATAAACTTCTATAATGTCAGTCCACAACCTTCTACACTCCATCTGATACTAACTTCAAGAACAAGCATTTAAAGACAAGTGCTGCAAATTTGAAACTATATTAAACATGACAGTAAAACAATACACAGCCAAAACTTCATACTATTATTTGTTTTTCTCCATATTACAATACTGAGGGAGCATGAAACGCTTATTTATTGCCAATAACAAGTCACGCACCTGAATTTATTTGTCTAGTGGGGGTGATGATCTCGACAATGAAAACGTAACTATGGCCAGATCTATATAATACCATATAGTCAACATTCCCCCACCTGGCCTCCCAATGATCTTCTGTGCTTGTATCTTCCTTATCTTGCACTCAATAGAGAGAACACCTTTCCCCATCGCATCTTAATTTAAACCCGTTTCACAGAATCTTCTTTTATCTTTTGCCGCACCCTCTTTCCCCTGTCACCCATTCCCCAACCCTAGCTAGGGATTTAAAGCACATTTTCCAATCATTTTGAGTTCTGAAGAAGTGTCACACTAGACTTGAAACACTAATTCTGTTTCCCTGTCTCTGCAGATGCTGACAGACCTGCTGAGTTTCTCCAGAAATGAATCGGGGCACAGGACAAATTTTCAATTAAAAAATAGCGATCGATACTGGAAATAAAAATACCCAAAATCGCTGGAGAAACAGAGAGCTTTGTAGAAGTTTCAATAGACCTGCAAGTTTATATCTGCATTCACTCCAGAATATGCTGCAACATCATCAGTAATTTCTGTTTTTGAACAATTTCCAACGATGAATGTCAAAGATGCTCAAACATCCTGTCCAACATGGAGTGCTGTACACTGGGAACTGAACGATAACGCATGGTGACAAGTTCCTTAACTCTGGAACTGCATAAGGCTGGCATCACTGACACTGCAGTGCTCTGAATTATGGTCAGGGAGAAAAACAGAAGGAAACACATTCACTTCAAATACAGAAGATGGCTTTACTGAAAGGAAAAGATTTAGATCCGTACCTTAAATTGATTGAATTAAAGTAATAACTTGGAGGCGTGACACCATGGAAAGAATTTCAGCAGAATGAAAATATGAAAATGGAAGTGTTACCGCATCAGAAACCAGAGTATGTCACTGAATACAGGGCTGTTGGGTGAATGGGTCTTGGTGTGAACTGGGGGACAGTCAGTAGAATTGAATTGTAGATATTGCAGATTAAACTGGGTTATCATCTGATGCTGTAGGTCACAGCAGCAACAGCAGAAGCAGAATTGTATTCAATGACAATCTGTAACCTTTCCCCCAGGATAATGTCTCAGTCCACCATTACCCTCAAGCCGATCTATAGTTCAGTGACGAGTGTGGGTGAACATGCCAGGGTCAGGACCATGTGTACCTTTACCTGATGACAACCCATTAAAGCTACCGCAATTGGCTGGTTAGTCTGGAAACAGCAGAACTAACATCTTGTCCAGAGGCAGAAATTATACCACGAGTAACAAATCAGATCGAAGCACTGTCATTCTGCCAAATCCAAGCATAAATGTCGATGGACCATTAAACAACTTACTGGAGGAGAGGACTCCACAAATATCCCCATCCTAAATAATGGAACAGTCCTGTACATCAGTGTAAAAGTCAAGTATGTGGTGTCTGCACTGTCCTCAGCCAGACGTGTTGAGTGGATGTTCCAACTTACCCTATCATGATGACCACAGAATCACAGATGGCAGTCTTCAACCATTTCGATTCGCTGCACGTGAAGAAACCGCTGAACACAGTAGATACAACAAAGGCAATGGGCCCTGACCCCATTCCTGCAATGGGACTGAAGACGTGTGCTGCACAATAAGCCGTGTCATTGGGGAAGCTGTTTCATTCCAGCTCCAACTCTGACATCTCCCTGGCAATGTGGAAAATTACTCAGCTATGTTCAGTTTCCTAAGAAGGGAATAAATACAATCTGACCAATTACCACCCCATCAGTCCCATCACAACAGTCAAATTGGTGGGAGTTCTATATGACAGAGCTGTCAAGTAGCACAGAAAGAACCTGCTCAGCGTGGTTTCAGATAGGTCTCCATGTGGAGATGGTGCTGTTGTGGAATTGTCATTGGATTACTAATACAGACCAGGCTCATGCTTGGGCAGCTGGTGGAAGATAAAAACAATTATTAACATATCAAGATCGAAAATCTGGTGTCAGTAATAGTGATCTTGTGTCCAATGTTGATTGTAAACATCGATTTCCTTCCCCAATGTACTTTCAGGAAGTGAATCTCCCGTATTTTCCTGGTCTGGCCTAAAAGTGACTCCAGACGCACAGACATGTGATAAACTCAATAGTCCCTGAAACGGCCAAGCAAGGCACTCAATTGTATCAACTGCTCCGAACTCTTAAAGGATATACCCGGAGAAAACACCTGGCTCCAACTTTGGTGTCGGAAAAGGGAACGGGAAACATAGTCCTGTTGACCCTGCAGAGACCTCCATCCTAACATCTGACGGAATGTGACAACATTTACTGAGCTTTCCCACAAACTGTACAGGAACTTCGGGAAATGAGTATGTCACACAACACATCGAGCTTTCTCTGTGCAAGTTAATGGTCGAACATCTCCTTAATGCAGTTTTACCCATACAATATTCATATCCCTTAATATGTTTAAACATTGTGAAATATAAAGTGAGAACTGCTGTAGTCCCTTCAGCCCATCAATTTTGCTCCTCCATTCAATATACAGGCAGTTCTCAGATAAAGCGTGCTGATTAAATACAATTTGGCTGCAATGTGATTCATGAACCTTTTTCCATAAAGTGAATTCCCGTTCATTGTGACACAATTCCTTGCCGGGAACCAACTGAACAGCAAAACCCAGCCTCAGGATCCTCTGTCTGCAAAATGTACAATCAATGTGTTCAGCTAAAACAGGAATGTAATCCGCTCTGGAAACCTTGAAACTGAGCCTGAGATGGGGAGTTGTAGTATCCATTTAGTAAGAACTTTATTTCAAACTGTGGGGAGAATCTTGAGGAGAACTGGAGTTTCCCCATTGGCATCACGTGGTCAGTCAGCCTCACGCGCTTTCTGGTGAAGAGTGTGGTGAAAGGTACACTGCTGTAGTCAGTGACCTGTATTTTGAAAGTGTTACATTTACAACACTGTTTTTTTTACAATATGGGACTTAAAGTTTTATTTTGACTTTGTTAGTATGTGTGTTAGACTAAATTAAATTTTTGGCTTTACTAATAATTTTGGGGGTTCGCCCCTTACCCTCTTTTTCCCATAGACCCCATTATTAATATTGCACGAATTTGCACAACACGGTGTTGCACAGGAACACAGCGACTGAATTATTGGTGAATAACCTGGATTGATAGCTGATCTTCTATCTTCACACGATACTCCGCTATCCTTTTAATTTCCAGAAATCCTTATTTATATTCAGTGCCTAAGTTTCCACAGCCTGAGCTGGGAGAGAGTACTCCTGGTTCGCCAGTCTCTGAGTGAAGACATTTATTCTCATCTCAATGCAAAGTGGCCTCTCTGTACTTAATGCTGTGGCCCCTTGTTTCAGGCGTCCAAGCCAACTTCCAATCTGTCTCGCCCTGTCAGAGTTTTATATATTTCACTGTGATCACCACTCATTTTCCTAAATCCCATGGAATACAGGTCCAGTCGCCCAAAACTCTGCTCCCACAACAAGCCTGTCATCCCAGAGATCAGTGTGGTCATCCTTCGCTGCTCTCCCTCAATGTCAGGTTTGTCCTTTATTGGGTAAAGAGACCAAAACTGCACACAATACTGTACAATGTTCGGGATGGGGTCTCACCAAGGCCCTGTACAACTGCAGTAAGATACTCTTACTCCTGCACTCAATTCCCCTGAAATGAAGGTGAAATACATCATTTATCTGTCTACCTGCTTTCTGCTCCTGCAATATTGCTTTAGTGACTGGTACAAGGTCATCCTTCAATGTTACAGCTCCCCACTTGCTGGGTCTATATACACTGGTCAGCGTGTCAATGCCATTCCCAGTATTGACTTCTGGCTTCAGACTTACTGTCACATGTACTCAGAGGGCTGTGCAGAAATAAAGGAAAATGCAGCTTAAGTTCCCTTGTAGAACAACATTTTTCAACCACTCCCTTTTCAAATGAGAGGCTGCCATTCTATTGTTTCCATCAAATTACACAACATCACATCTCTCCCAATTGCTCTCCATCTGCCACATATTATCCAAGTAATTTCACTTGTCTCAGTCACTGTGGAGCATTTTTACATCTTTCTCGCCAACTCACAGGCTGACATTGTTTAGTGTTGTCAGCAGACTTGGGAATATTGCATTTGAGCCCGTCAACCAAATATATGATGTGTATTGGGAATAGCTGGGGCCCAAGACACGAACCTTGCTATATCCTCCTAGCCTTCCATTTAAAAAAAAATGTTGTTTTATTCCTGCGCTGTGTTTCCTGCCAGCTCTCCCATTCTAAAACCATGACCATACGTTAGACCCAGTCCCATAGGATTCGAATTTGCACAATAGGCTTGGGGCTTTATCAAAAATCTTTCTGAGATTCCACTCGTATTACATTGATACCTTCTCCATAATGTTGCTAAAAGCCACTTTCTCAAATATGATTCCCATTTCATAAATCTCTGTTGACTTTGTCTACGTCCATTAATTTCATTCCGATACTTTATCTAAACTGTTTAGTTGCTAATTTCATACCATTCCCTTTTTCTCACCAGACTAAAGATCCCTAGTATTGCTAGGAAGTTTTCTTTTTTATTTTGTTTTCCTCTGTGAAGGCATGACTGAAACTTTTGTTCCATAATTCTACCATTTCCTGGTCCTCAATTATCTGACATCAAACTGTAAGAAAGCTGCACATTTCTTTCTCTTAATTTTGCCATTAACATATTTTCAGAAAATACCACAAGTTCTGTCTTATAAACTTTGTTAAGACATTCTTCAGAAACCGATCAATTCCAATTTTAAGGTACTCACTGATTGGCCTTCTACAGCCATACAATCACAGAAGCAAAGACTCTATCAGAAATACAGCATGATCTACATAAGGCCCACTTTCCGACACAATACACCTAGCCGTGAATCTTAAGGCACTTCAAGTGCACAACCGTGTATTTTCGAATGATTTTGAGTTTGCCATGACATCTCCTCTTTCAAGAAGAGTACTTCAGACCCCAATACACACTGGCTGAAAAGCAATCCTCAAATCCTCTCTAAACCGCAAAGTCTTCACTTTAATAGTGTGCCCCTTTGACTAAAAGGAACAGCTGCTGTCCATCCACCCTGTCCATGCTCGTCGTAATCCTATGCTTTTGAATACGTCCCCCTCAGCCTCCTCTTCTCCAAACTAAACAACTCAAGTTTATCCAGCTTCTCTCTATAGCTGATATGCTCAATCCCAGGGAACATCCTGGTGAATCTCCTCTTCAAACCCTCCCGTGCAGTCACATCCTTCCTGTAATATGGTTCCCAAAACTACACACAGTATTCCATCTTGGCCTCATCAAAGTTCCGCATAGCTCTTATAATCTGAGCCTCAATGAATCAAGTTTATGTTTACAGTCCAATATGCTTTCCCAAATTGTGTATGAACCTGTCCACTCACATTCAGGGATGCGTGGAGAAGCACCCTCTGAACTTCCTAGTGTGCTCCCATTCATTGAGTCCTCTCCTTCTTCCAAAGTGTATCACCTCATATTTATCAGGGTTACATTCCATTTGCCATTGATCTGTCCATCTGACCATTTCATCTGTATCTTCCCATAACTTAATGCCTGCCTCCTCACTGCCAGCCAACGGCCAATCTGTGTATCAAACACAAACTTACTTCTCACACTCCCCACACCTCGTCCATATTCACAGCTACATCATTTATGAGTACCACAAATATTAAAGTGGAAAATCACACAACATCAGGTTAGAGTCCAACAGGTTTATTCGGAGGCACTAGCTTTCCAAGCGCTACTTCTTCATCAGGTGATTGTGCGCTTTGATGAAGAAGCAGCACTTCGAAAGGTAGTGCCGCAGAATTAACCTGTTGGACTCTAACCTGGTGTTATGAGATTTACAGCATTGTCCACCCAGTCCAACACCAGCACCTCCGAATCACAAATGATAAGAGATACAGCACTGATCCCTGTGGTATACCATTGGACACTGGCCTCGAGTCACACAAGGAATCAACCACCATCTTGTGTCTCCTACCACTAAACTTCATTTGGATGCAATTTGGCAAGTCACTAATGAGACCTACCTGTTCCCTGGTTATTCTGTTCCGCTGGACACACTCGTAGAATAATTGGGAATTCTCCCTAATCTTGCCCTGCCAGCGGGTTTCCATGCCCCTGTGTTAGTTAGTCCCCTACGCGTGCAGAATATCCATCTTATTGCAGCCTTAAATGGTCTGACCTTCATGCCATTATTTCCCGTGATTGTGTATTAGGCAGCCGGAGAAACATCCTGTTAATTTTCAACTTGTCACATGTTTTGTGAATTTTATACATTTCACAGTGACCTATCTCTCATTCTTTGAAACTCTAGAGAACACAGGTCGAGTTTCCTCATCACGCAATCTCGCCAATTGAGGGATTAATCTGGAGAATGTCCATTGAACTTCCTCTGTGGTCAGTATATTCTTTCTCAGATTTGGTGACCAAAACTGTCCTCAATATTCCAGGTACAGTCTCACCAACATGCTGTTAAACTGCTTCAACATGTCTTTCCATCTATATTCTGCCTCCCTTAAAGCAATGCAATCCAAACTTTAACTTACCACTTGCATATATTCCTCCAAATACCCTTCACATTCATTGCAGTTATGAACTCATTGTGTGAGTTCTTATAGAAAGCCTTCTGATAATCTAAAATGTGCCAATTGTACTGGTTCCCCATTATCTATGCTGTAAGAATCAACTTCAAACAATTCCAAAGATTGTCAAGTATAATTTCCCTTTCAGAAATACATACTGATTCTTTCCAATGTTGCTGTTAATTTCTAAATAACGAATATCACATCCTATATAATAGACTCCAACAGTTTCCCCACAATGTCAAGTTAATTGGTCTGTAGTTCTCCACACTATCTCTTCTTCCCTTTGTAGATGCTGGGATCACTACCGTACATCCATAGTGCTTGGTTCCAGACTATGCAGAATGCACTGAGTAATAGAACACAGTCATCGACAGTGCAATTAATACTTCAATTAGTGGTTTATTTCTGAAGATTTTGATATGAAGTACATCTAGTTTGTCAAGGTTAGCAATGCTCAATCCAGCTGCATGTTCAAGTAGAGCCTTGTTACTGATATAAATTGACTTTATGTCTTTCGATCCACAAGTCCTATATAATGACGTTGTATTTCTGGGTGATTTTCTGGATCTTCCTCCATGAAGACAGATAGAAAGTAACTGGTTATTTGCTTGGCCATTTCCCTGGTATCCATAATAAGCTCGTCTCTCCTGATTGCAGATTTCCACATTTGACTTTGCTTTTCGCTTTCCTTTGAAATATATATCATAGATTTATGCAGTCTTTGTGTTCGTGTTTGTCTGCATGCATGTTCGCTTTTTGATTTCTTTACCCGTTTCATGGCCCTCCTTTTCTGGATCTTAATTTTCTGAGAATTCTCAGGATTCCACAATGTCTGGAATTCTTCTGAAGTTACTTCCTGTGATTCGTGTAATCTTTAATTTATTATGATAATCATTGTTAACTCACTTTCTCACTCTTGGGTGTTTTACCTGAAATAAATAGACATATTTTTCAGACTTTGTAGTATTTCTATCAATCACCTGGTCCTGAACATATATATTCAGGAACACTGCAGGAGGACAGGAAAGAAATAGCGGGGGCCCTGGTTGGTACTTTTGCATCATCGGTCATCAATCGGTGAGGTCCTGGAGGACTGGAGGGGAGTGAATGCTGTGCTGTTATTCAAGAAGGGCTACAAATAAAAACCGGGGAACTATAGACCAGTAAACCTAAAATCTGTAGCAGGTAAGTTATTTGACAAGATTCTGAGGGAGAAGATATCCATGCATTTGGAAAGACAGGGCCTTGTGAATGGAGGATTATGGCTCACAAGTTTGTTAGACTGCATTGATGAAGTGACCAGTAACTTTGGCAAGGACATGGCTGTATATATAGATTTCAGTAAGGCCTTCAATAAGGTTCCACATGGTACGCTGCTCTGGAAGGTTAGTTCACATGGAATTGAGGGGGAGTTGGCAAATTAGGTCCAAAATTAGCTTGATGATAGGAAGAAGAGGGTAATCGTGGAAGGATGCTTGTCAGACTAGAGGCCTGTGACGAGTGGAATGCCTCAGGGTCGGTGCTGGGACCATACATTCATATATTACACATGTCTATGATTTAGATGAGAATGTACAGGTATAATTTGTAAGTTTCAAGGTGACCAAAAAATACATGGTGTCGTGGACAGTGAGGAAGGTTATCAGAAATCTCAGAAATTGCAGCAGTACCTTGATCAGGTGGAGAATTGGGCAGAGAAATGGCAATTTGAGTTTAATTCAGATAAGTGTAAGTTCTTGCATTTTAGAAAGCTGGAGTTTCATGGCGAATGACAGGGCTTTAAGGAGTGCAGTGGAACAGAGTGACCTTGGGAATTCAGGTGCACGATTTTCTGTAAGTGGAGTCCCAGGTAGACAAGGCACTGAAAAAGGCTTTTGACTCACTGCCCTTCATCAGTTAGAGCACTGAGTATCGAAATTAGGGAGTTATGTTGCAGTTATACAAGATGTTGGCGAGTCCATACTTGTAGCGTCATGTTCAAGTTTGTTCACTTTGCTCGTGAAAGGATGTTATTAAACTGGAAAGAGTGCAGAAGAAATTTACGAAGAATGTTGCCAAGACTCAATGGTCTGAGTTATAGTGAGAGGTTGAATAAGCTAGGAGTTTTTACTTTAGAATGTATGAGGCTGAGGGGGATCTGATAGTAGTGTATAAGGTCACGGGAGGCATGGATAGAGTCTTTTTTCCCCAGGATTGGACAGTCACGGACTAGAGGGCATAAATTTAAGGTCAGAGGGGAAAGAGTAAAAGGGAACTTGAGGGGCAATTTCTTTTACACACAGGGTGGTATGCATATGGGATGAGCTGACAGCAGAAGTAGTTGAGGCGGGTACATTCACAAAATTTAAAATACATTTGGACAAATACAGAGGTAGGAAAGGATTAGAAGGATACAGGGAAATGGGGTTAGTGTGAATGGACATTTTGTGCGGAATGGACCAGTTTGGGCTGAATGGCCTGTCTCCGTGCGGTAAGACTATATGGGTCTAACAACCATTGTTCTCCTACTGAATGTTATGTTGTTCTTTCCCAATTCACTGGAGTGAACTTGACCCTCTAACCTCTGGGCTTCCATGATGTTTGACCAGAATGTTCACACATTCCACATTGAATGCAGACGCCGTGTAAAATATAACATATTAATGTCACTATTCCTCCAAAGCTGCTTCAGAGCAAGGTTAGTAATTAGTCTTTCCGATCACACAATAGATAATAAACAATAGGTGCTGGAGTAGGCCATTCTGCCCTTCGAGCCTGCACCACCATTCAATATGATCATGGCTGATCATCCTTAATCAGTATCACACAACACCAAATCCGAAATAATCTGCTCTCTAGTTTGGTTCACAACATACTCTCCAACATACCTGATATACACTCAAGGAATTTATTTTTCACAACATTAGCAGTCACTTAGTTAACTCAGTTTCGATGCAACTTGATACCACCCATTATTACTGCAGGATCCACGAGTATTTGTTACTCGTTCACAGGATGAGGGCTTAGCTCGATAACCAGCATTTACTGGCCATACCAGACGGCAGTTAAGAGTCAACAGCGTTGGCTTGGATCTGGAGTGACATACAGGCCAGACCAGATAAGAACAGCCGTTTCCTTCCCTAAAGGACATTAGTGAACCAGATGAGTTTTTCCAACAATCAGGAATGGATTCCTGATCATCATAAACCCTTGATCCCAGATACATATTGAATTCAAATTCCACAATCTGCCATGGCAGGATTTGAAACCATGTCCCCAGAACATTACCTGGATCTCTGGGTTAAGAGCCCAGCGATAATATCAGTATTGATAGCTTCCCTTTGAGTATAGTTGCATATATAATTTCCAGAGCATATGATGCAAAATATTTGCGTGACAGTTTTGGTTCAGATATATAACACAACAAGTTTGTTTCTCCTTGCTATTTGTAAGACCCACCCAAACTCATTCTGTGGAATCTGAGGGACAGAGCCTGTGTCGTTATTAGTGATAGACTTGGATAAGACATTTGGGGAGGCTCACCTCGATGCTGAGATGATCTGAAGACAGGTCCAGCAATATAGGACAAGCATCAATATCCATTCCGCTCTGTCAGGATAAGTGTCTCCGTATATTCTCACTGCTCCCTCACACTCACTGTATGTCTCTTATAACACCTACCCTCGACCAAGACTCACACTCCAAAAATGCTCAAGCACGACCACTCTCACTGTTGAATTCAGCACCTTCCCTCCCCCACATTTCCTGTCCCTGATGCAATAGCCCCACACACTAATAGCACTACATGGATACAACACTATGGACAGACTCCCTCCGGCTCCATGTCACACCTCACCTAGTCCAGCACTAACAGAAGGGCCATCCACTCCCACCCTCACTCATTCCCTCCCTTTCTCCCATTCCAGGAGAACCAGCCTGGAATAGGACAGAACGGGCCAAGCCGGGTGGGGGAGTGCCCGATATCCGTTCCCTCATACCCCTACCCTGATATGTGGGAGGAACCTGGAGAGAGCTGGAGAGGACCAGTAGGCCTTGGGTGGAGATTCGGAAACATCCACGTCCCACCAACCGAATAAGGAGCAGTGTTTAGTAAAGAGCAATTCTCAATTCAAACCTACTGTCAGTTCCAACCTCATCTCTCTCACTTGCAGATGAACAGATGCCCCATTGCACAGAGATGCAGGTATTGAAATACACAGACGTATTGGTAAATACCCCAATATACTAACATGCACAATGCATACAAGGAGATAAGCATGCACACACGGAGAAGCACACAAAGACATAAACAGTCACACACAAATGGACACAAACACAGACAGAAACACACAGGCTGATATAAAGACAGACAGACTTAGTCACACAAATAGAAAAGTAACAAGTCCATGGACAAACATACACTTAAGTACACATTAAGACACAGACATGAGTGCCATTAAGACACAAATAAATTAGTTTCTGATTTATAAGGAGATCAAGGATTCTGGGAGAAGGTAAGAGAATGATGATGAGGAACATTATAGAAATGACTTTAAGGTATATCAGACTCGATAGGCCAAATGGTCTAATTCTGCTCCTTTTTTAATGCTCGTGTGGTGTTATGCTATTTGGTATTCTCTTCCTGAGACAGCAGCAGCAGCATATTTGATTGGAACCAGTCAGTGGTAATGTGGGAAAAGATTGGATGGCAGAATGGTAAATGTCTATTCCTAGTTATTGTACCACTATATCTGAAAAGGGGCAGTGATTTGATATCAGGTTGACACAGTTTTAAAAAAAATGTATCCCACAATGAAAGAAGGATGTCCCTTTCCGTTTACTGTTGTGCGATCTGTGGTGTCCTCATCCTCAGGGAGCAGTGAAGACTCGGTAAATTCAGGTATTTTAGTTTGAGCTTGACTGATCTTTGCTGGACAGGAGAGTCAAAGTTTATTGGGAACAGACAGGAGACGGATGGTCAGACACACTCGGATCAGCCATGACCATTCTGAATGGTGCCGCTAAACGGCCAACTGCTGCACCTTTCCAATGTGTTGTTCCCTCAATCCACGCTCCCGGCCGTTACAGAGATATACTGCTGTCCCTACCCCATGTGTTGTTCCCTCAATCCACCACTCGATGCAGTTACAGACATATACTGCTGTCCCTACCCCATGTGTTGTTCCCTCAATCCACCACTGAGTGCGATTACAGACTATTCCATTCAGCCTGACTGGATCGTTACAATTAGACGGGAGGAGACCATTCTGCCCCTCCAAAGAATTACACAGGAATATAGGATGAAGTAATTCAGCTCGTTGAGTACATTACACAGCCCAGGACGAGGCCATTCAACCCGCCTGAACTGCTGCACAGGAACAGAGATGCTGTCACTAACAGGAAGTAGATAGTAGTGATATATGATCTTTTTAAACAAAACTGTAACTAGTTTTGACTCAGCGATCACTGTAGGGTCATCAATGATCAATAATCTATGTAAAATATCTCGATGAAGGGACTGAATGGATCAAAGCTGAACTACCTCGTACACCAAAATGATCATTCAATAGATCTTCAAATGGAGGGAGTGAATCTGCATTTTGATGTAGACAGGGAAGGTTAGTGAGCGTACCCTCAGCAGAAATAATATATTGTGAGTTGTCTATTGCAGTCGGGAACAATTTAAATGGAGAGAGATTGCAGAACTCTGTGATGCAGATGTTTTTCATAATCTTGGTACATGAATCATATGAAGTCTGTCTGCAGATGCAGCAAGTGATTCAGAAGGTAAGTAGAATGATGCTGTTTGTGGCAACGGGTATTGGGTTTAATTAGGAATATTTCACTGTATCTGTACAGGGCATTGCTGAGACCACATCAGATACATTGGGTGCAGTTCTGATCCTCTAAACTAAAAAAAACGGATACAATTCCTTTCAAAGATGTTTAAAGATGCTTTCCTTTACTCATTCCTGAAATGAAGGTCTTTTGTTATCAGGGATTATCTGTTTAGATCTTAGATGAAAAATCTTACTGAACCATGATTTTCAGAGAAGTCTTTCAGCTGGCTACATATTTTCTCTTGTTAAGAAGACGAAAGCTAGATAATACCCTTTTGAATGAGATGCATTGGTATTAACACAAATATTATGAAGATACCGACCCATTTTAAAAAATTACTCAGATGCATATAAGCATCTCATCAAATCATAAAACGGGCACATTATTTTCTTTTGCTAATTAAAGGCACTGTGCACCAACAACAGCAATGATGCTGCATACAGCATACAGTCTATTATCATCCATTCCAGAGAATGTACATGGAGAGTGCACATGGTCCAGTTTGGTGTTCAGTTGATATTCTTGAATTTTTCCGCACAGAGACGGAGAAAAATATTACTTGCTTCAGAAGCCGCACCCAATTGGTCTCTCTCTCTCTCTCTCTCTTACTTTGTTCTGCCTGAAAACAAGGTGTAAGAGCACAAAAATCCTGAGTCATCTTTACCACTCGCGGAGGATTCCTGATGAGGATTCATAGGAATCTCTGTACAGCTCAAAACAAAGGGAATTCAGTCAAATCCAACTGTTCTGGGAAGAAATCCGCTTTCCCAGACATTTGTGTGAGCAGAATAAGTTCGAAGTCAGAAACATGTTTGGGACACTCTATCATTTTACCATTTGTTCACAGTTCAACTTTCTGTGTCTCTGATTTTTCCAGAAAATTACCCAGTCCGATACCTATATCATTGGACACAACACTCAACTGGTTACATTTAAAATTTGCTTTCACCAATAGAGGAGTGGGAAAAGACATGAGTGACCCTCCAACATTCGTCAGAACACGAACAAGAGATTCACAAAGGGTTGTTAAGGTGTGAATTCCCTTCCACAGAAGATTGTGATGCCTGGATATTTCCATTTGTTCAGAATTATCTATGTAAGACATTTGAAAGACAAATGAATGTAGGGAAATGGTACACTGATAGAAAAGTGCTACTGAGACCTTAATCAGATCATAGTGCATGGTAGAGCCATGACAAAGTGTCTGATGACCCACTCTTGCTCCACAGTCCCGGGTTACTATGGTGCATTCAGCCTCTCACAGCTCCTGCAAGGTGCAGATGGGGGCCACTTGCTCCAAATACCTGGTCCACAGTAACACAGGATCTCAAATAATCCCTCACAACTGTCACGCACAGATTGGAAAATGTTATTTGGAAATCCAGGTTGGTTTTGAAAGACGCCACTGGTCTGTTTACAGAGTGCTCCCTCACTGCAACTTGGGCTTCATTTATTGGTCTTGGTCTAGACCAGGATTCGTTATGAATAAAGCTCCATACCTCACTCACAAAAATGCTTTGCTAGCTCTGATTACAACATACAATAACAGTACATCCAGGAAAATTACAGACGTTTACTTTGAAATTACAGAAAATGAAAACATAAGGAACAGGAATAGGTAATTCGGACGATCAAGTCATTGTATACGATCATGGCTGATCTACTGTTAGCATTAACTCCTCCTTAATGCCCAGTTCTTCACAGTCCTCAGCTCTCTGACAGGTCAACGATTCATGTACTACCTCTATAAATACTTTCAGCGATGTAGCTCCCCTAACTCTCTAGTCCAGATAATTCCTGACATTGAGTACCCTCTGTGAGAGGAAAACACTCTGCACATACACCGTCACCTATTGATTTGAACAAGAGGTGAACACAGGGGCTCAAGAAAGAGTGAATGGCCTTGATATCAAGGCAGTAGTTGACTGAGGATGTCATCGGGACCACCTAGTTTTTTGAGCTTAATGAGAATCAGGTCTAACCTCCTCACTGGTTGGGGTCTTTCAGAGCACAAAGGAAGATGTTTGTGGTCAGTGGCCGACAATCCTCTCAGTCCCGGGACATCTCTTCAGGAGATCCTCAGATTAACTTTCTCAGCACAAACATCTTCAGCTCCTTCGTCATCGTCTATGTGCCCCCATTCCCGGCGCCCCCCATCTATCCCAAGATCAGAAGCGGAGTGATCACTGAAGATCACATAATATTCAGAACATTTTGTCCCCACTCAGCTCCTGAACCGGTCTGTGTCCATATTCAGCAAGACCCAAACAACATTCACGTTCATGCTGTTAAAGTGCCAGTAACTTTCATGTAACAGAAAGGCCAGGCACTGCACATTTCCACAATTAAAAGAGGAGCTCATTCAGCACCTCAAGCTGGTTACATCCGGATATGTGGAAACTATTCAGCCCATCGAAATGACTGATCAAGAAGAGGGACAGCCCATTCAATCCTCCTGCCTGTTCCACAGGAAGAGGAGGCATCTGGTCAGCACATTGAACTGTTAAACAGGAACAGGCAGAGTCCAGTAAGACCCCTAAACCTGTTCTATGGAACCAGGAGGAGACCATTCACCCCTCGAGACACTTACACAGGAATAGGAGGGTGTCATTGATGCTCCAACCTGGAAAACGAACGGAGCAGAGACTGCACTCATAGACTGCTCACAATGTTCCTCGTGGCTCCATTGCCTGTGGAACAAATGATTCTTTAACGTTTTTTGCCGGCAGTGAGGAAGGAAGCCAAATGTTTTGTGCCAAGCCTCAATGAGGCATCTTCCATCTCCAGGAAGACAGACCCATGTTCTCTGTGGGGATCAGAAGCTGGTGGGAATGGTTATCTGTTTTAGAATGAAGGTATTGTGGCTCCTGTCGCGATGGTGGATAACGTGAAGTATGATCACACACCAAATGCACTGTGTAAATGTTGGAAGAGTTTAGTTAAAGACTGGTTCTCTCTCTCTCAATCGAAATGGGGAGTAGCGTGGAGTGAGAGGAACGTTCTCAGAGTCTGTTAAGTCTTCCACAGTGTGGACCCACCAGTGCTTCAGGGTGGAGGAAATGCTGAAGGCCATCCTGCACTTGGGACAGCTGAAAGGCCTCTCCCCCAAGTGTGGGAAGGCCTTCAGCAATTCCTCCCTGCTGAAGCACTGGCGGGTCCACACTGGGAAGAGGCCCTTCAGCTACCTGAGTGCTGGAAGGCCTTCAACAATTCCTCCAACCTGCTGACCAACTGATGGGTCCAATCATGTAAACCAAGTTAAAAAAAACATGGACTTTATCACCGTATTAGTTCTGTTTATTGAACACAAAATACGGGGACAAAATGATTTTCCGTCCGTACTAAACTATGGGAAGTACGAAGAAATAAGATACACTCGTGATATTGAGCTACATAAATTGAAATGTGCATTAGAAAACCACGGAAGTGGTGTGCAATCTTTCTCAATCATTATTTGGCCCACAGCTGAGATGCTGATTTCCCCTCTGTCATTGATCCACCTCATTGAGATTCTCTGGCGCATTATCTCAGTATTGAGGGGGTTCTCAGTTCCTGCTGCTGTTCACCCAGTCTATTTAAATTAAATCACCTTCTCACTGTAGAAAAATTAAAAAAATCACTTGGCCTTTTGGACTCTGTTTAACTGTCAGCAACTCAGCTCTGTGATATTATTGGCGATAAATGCTCTGGGACCACAGCCAGTATCCGCACAGTGCTCAAACGGTATGACAATAGATAAAGGCCTTGCAGTCCGTGAGAATTTCAAAATAAAACTTCCATTTTCTGTTCGTTCCTGTCTATCTCCCCTCATGCTGTCTTCTGATCTATCCAACTCACCCTCGTTTAACATCCCTGTTTCCAAATTGTGCTGTTGTACAGCTTGATGTTTTGGCCATTTTTGAGAAATGGATAGAGCAGGGACAGGACTGATCCTTGTAGGGTCCGAGGTTTAGATGCTACATTGAAAAAAAGGAAAGTACTAACAGTGGGGCGGGGGTGGTGGTTGGGGTGGGGGAGGTTAGCGTGGCATTGAAAATCAAAGACAGCATTACGTTGGTATAAAGGATGCTTGATAAGGACTCGTCTAGTGAGGTCGTATGGTAAGAGGTTAGAAACAAAAACGGAGAGGTCACTCCGCTGAAAGTTCTCTATTGCCGTCTGAAATGTTCCAGAGATGTAGAGGAAAGGATTAAAAAGATGATACTGAATAGGAGCGAAAATAACAGAGCATTTGTTATGGAAGAATTTAACTTTCCAAATATTGATTCGAAATGGTACAGTAGAAATACTTTATATGGGTCAGTGTTTGTCCAATGTGTGCAGAATGGTTTCCTGACACATTATGTTGATAGGCCAACAAGGGCCGAGGCCAAATTGGCTTTGGTACTGAGTAATGAACCAGACCAGGTGTTAGATTTGGAGGTAGGTGAACACTTTGCTGATAGTGACTACAATTCAGTTATGTTTACCTTAGCGATGGAAAGGGACAGGTGTATACTGCAGGACAAGAGTTATAGCTGGGGGAAAGGTAATTATGATGCGATTAGGAAAGGTTTTAGGATGCATAGGATGGGGAAGGAAACTGCAGAGGATAGGTACAATTTAAGTGTGGAGCTTTTTCAAACAACAGCTACTGTGTGACCTTGATAATTTTATACCTGCCAGGAAAGGAGAAAATGGTTGAGTGAGGCTGCTGTGGTTTACTGAAGCAGTTGAATCTCTTGTCAAGAGGAAGAAGGTGGCTTATGTAAAGATGAAACATGAAGGCTCAGTTCAGATGCTTGAGAGTTACAAGTTAGCCTGGAAGGACTTTTTAAAAAAGCTAAGAATAGCCAGGATAGAGCATGACAAGTCTTTGGCAAGTAGGATCGTGGAAAACCCTCAAGCTTTCTATCAGCATGTCACGAATAAAAGAATCACCAAATGAAGATTAGTGACAATCAAACACAGTAGTGTTAAGTTGTGTGTGGAGTCTGAGGAGATAGGACAGGCTGTAAATTAATATTTGAATCAGGATTCACATTGGAAAAAGAAAATGCTGTCAAGGCCAATACTGAGAAACAGGCTATTAGTCTAGACGGGATTGAAGTTCGTAACGTCGAGATGTTAGCAGTTCTGGAGAGTGTGAAAATAGATATGTCCCCTGGGCCAGATGGGATTTATCCTAGGATTCTCTGAGAAGTTAGGGAGGAGTTTACGCAACCAACTGTTCAGATTTTTACATCGCCATTGTCTACAGGAAGAGTGCCAGAAGACTGGAGGACAGCAAATGTTGTCCCTTTGTTCAAGAAATGGAGAAGAGACAACCCTGGTAATTATATACCTGTCTTACTTTGGTTGTGGGTAAAGTGTTGGAAAGGATTATAAGAGATAGGATTTACTATCATCTGGAAAGGAAACATTTGATTCGGAATAGTCAACAAGGTTTTGTGAAGGGTATGTCATGCCTCACAAATCTTACCGAGTTCATTGAGAAGGTGACCAAACAGGTGGATAAGAGTAAAGTGAGGTATGTGAATTTCAGTGAAGCGTTTGATAAGGTCCCCCATGGTCGGCTATTGAAGAAAATATGGAGAGTGTGGTGTTTGAAAAGCAGAACAGATGAGGTAGCATCCAAGATGCATGCAAGTTGATGTTTCTCTTGTAAGCCCTTCATCGAGAATCAGTTTTATGGTCTGCAGCATCTGCAGTCTTCATTTTCTCCTCGCTCCTCGGATGTTGCCTGACCTGCTGTGCGTTTCCAGCGCCACACTCTCGACCCTGATCTCAAACATCTGCAGTCCTTACTATCTCCCAGAAAATATGGAGACGTGGAATTGTGGGTGATTTAGCGTTTGGATCACAAATCGGCTAGCTGAAAGCAGTCAGAAGGTGGTAGTTGATGGGGAATGTTCATCCTGGATTTCAGTCACTAGTGGTATACTGCAAGGATCTGCTTTAGAGTGACTGTTGTTTGTCCTTTTGAAAATGACCTAAATGAGGGTATAGAAGGATGAGTTAGTAAATTTACGGTTGTCAGTAAGGTCGGTGGATCTGTCGGCAGTGCTGAAGGATGTTGTGGGTACTGAGCTGTAATGTTCTATGTGCATGGACCTACAATGAGCTAAATAGCTTCCTTCTGTCATGTAACGATTCTGAGGTACTCTGGTCCACAATAAAAGCTTCAGGTGCCGGAGAGACAAGCTGGTCCAGTAAAGGACACACACTGCACAGTCATCCATCATCTCTTCCTGTTCTCTGATATACAGCGGCCTCAAAATATCAGTCCAAACAAAATAGATTGATTCAAATTCACGCAGTCAGGAGAACGTTAACTGGAGGGGATTACCGTCAGAGGATTCAATGAATAATAAGATTTCAGAATAACAATAAAAAGCAATATCACAGCAGCATAATAATTGGCAGCAGAGTAAAACCTGCAGTTCCAAATATGTCCATATGTCCAAGTACAGCATTGTGTTCAGTTTTGGTCACCTTGCTGTAGGAAGGATGGTATTAAACTTAAACTTTACAAGGATGTTGCCAGGACTCAAGGGTCTGAGTCATAGGGAGAGGTTGGATAAGCTGGAACATTCCTCTTTAGAGCGCAGGAGACTGAGGGGAGTGAAATGCGTCGAGAGTCTAGTCATGGCCCACATCAGTTCCAGTCTCCCAGCCTGCCTCGATCCCCTACAATTTTCCTACCAGTGGAATGGGTCCATAGCGGGTGCCATATCCCTGGAACATGTGGACAACAAGGGCACCCACATCAGATTCCTGATCATTGACTATAGGTTCACCTTCAACACCATTATTCCTTCAGACTGATCACCAAACTCCCTGACCTTAGTCTTGGCTCCGCCCTCTGAAATTGGATCCTCAGCTTTCTGACCCACAGTACACAATCAGTGAAAATAGGTAAGGGTGTCTCTTCCATGATAACATTCAACACTGAAATCCCAAAGGATGTGTCCTCAGCCCCCTACTATACCCCTGTACACCCACGACTGTGTTGCAAAATTTTGAACGAATGCCATCTACATGTTCACTGATGACACCATCATAGTAGGACAGGTATGTAATGATAACAAGTCAAAATACAGAACGGAAATAGTGGACTTAGTGATATGCTGCACTGAGACCATCCTCTCTTTCAAAGTCGGCAGAACTAACCAACTGATCAATGACTTCAGAAAGAAATGAGGAGAACATGCCCCCATCTGCATCAATGGAACTGAAGTTGAAAGAGTGGAAAGCATTAAGTTGCTTGGAGTGAAGATAAACGACCTCCCATGTAGATGTGATAGCCGAGATGGCACAACAACGCCTCTTCTTTCTCTGGCTGCTCAGGACATTTGACATGTCCACAAGGACCCTCACCAATGTCTACAAATGCACCACTGACAGCAAACTATCTGGGTGCATAATGACCTGGTGTGGCCACAGACCTGCCCAGGACAGTAAGTGAAATGACAGAAGGTTGTGTGCACAGCCCATGCCATCACGGAAACCAACGTCCCATCCATTGTCTCCATTGACACAGCTCACTGCCGTAGAAAGGCTGACAACATTATCAAAGACCCATCGAACCCTGGATCTCCTGCAATCTCTTCCATCATGGAGACAATACAGAATCTTGAACACACAAACCAGCGGCTCATGAACAGCATCTTCCCAGCCCATTATTAAACTGAGGAATGGATTCTCTAACTTCAAATAATGCTGATCTTGCTCACATTGATGTTGCCTATAGCATACCCTTTCTGGTGTAGCCTGTATGTCTCAGTCTAAGTTTTTCCTTTACCCTATGATCTGTATGTCCTTGCTTATTATAGGAGCGAGATTCCCCAGCGAGGGTCAAAGACTCTGGAGGCAGACAGGACACAGGCACGGAATGGACATTAATTCAAGCAAAACCTGGTTAATGCTGGGAGAATAACAAAGGATCTTCCTCAAATCTGGCTTTGACATGAGAAGACAATCGTTTCCTTAATCTTTAGCTCAGATCAGACGGCAAATCAATGACACACTTCGAGTTTACAGTAAAAAGACAGTATTTTTATACGTTCTGTGTTGCAATGATCATACACAACTTTGTCAGTGTACACTCCACTCCCCTTCTGCAGAACCAATCTTGTAAAACAACTTATCATTGTTGGACACTCCCAGGGACAGCCCAAGTTTCTTATTTGTTTCGGATGTTTAACGATTGTTGTTATCTCTAGGCCTTGGGATCTTTCTATAATGCATTCCAAAGTTCGGGGCTCTGCTCTTTTCAGTCATATACCTCATTGTTTATCTTGAAGGATTGCATGAATTCTATTCTCCAATGGGCAGGCTATCTCTTATCAAATTCCGTGATCACATTTTACAGTAAAAAGCTGATTCTGATACAAAATACGTAATATTATTATTTCCACGGTTAACCTTTTTCTTCGCAAATTCGACAAGACAAGCCAGGCATCTCTTTAAGGTTTTATTATTATGTTGAAATCTGTGTCCATGATTATTTACCAAATATTTAACTAGAACTTATTACTATTGTAAACAGTTTCAAAGGCAAAGCTAGCTTCTGAAAGATAACTTGAGATGCTATTTTTGTGGATGAAAATAATCCTTACTGAGATCAGAATAAGTTACTTTTTGTAGTGATTCTTCAAAGTTTTTGTGCTACAATTTCATTTTTTCATCTGTGTTCTGTTACAAATCATCATTTTTTTTTTAAAAAAGAACCTTCTTTACCACTATATTGGCATGTTTCAGAATCTTGCGAATCAGATTATCCTTTCTTTTGCTTTGGAATAATTCCCTTTTAAAAGGCCCTTTTTTCACTGATGCTGAAGCAATCTATTTTAATTTCTGTCTATTTTGTGGCTCTTCAGAAACAGACAGCTGAAGTAGACTTTTAATTTTCGGCCACTCCATGTCTCTAAAAAAAGGCAGCTCCAACTCTCACTATGATCTGCCAGAACTGTGTATAAACAAAGAGTTTCACTCTACTTAGATACATGCGACAATGGATCCTATCAAATCAAATAAAACCAAATCACATGATCGAGAGAGAGAAATTGTCACAAGGTCAATACACCCCGATGAAACCTCTGCAGCCTGCCACATTCGGCCAAAAATCGTGATAGTCGATTAAACAACTAACTGTTAGAGAGGGCTCCACAATTATCCCCATTCTATCAATGGATCAGCTCTGCACATCAGTGTAAAAAACAAGGAAATAGTATCTGTACCATCCTCAGCCAGGGGTGTTGAGTCAATGATTCAATTCACCGTCATCATGATGCCCACAGGATCACAGATCAGTCTTCAACCAATTCAATTCGCTGCACGTGCCATGAAGAAAAAGCTGAACACAGTAGAGAGGCAAATGCAATGAGTCCTGACCCCATTCCTGCAATAGGACTGAAGACTTGTGCTGTACAACAAGCCGTGCCCCTGGGGAAGCGGTTTCCTTCCAGCTACAACTCTGACATCTCCCTAGCAATGTGGAAAATTACTCAGTGTCGGGGAATAATTACAATCTGGACAATTACAACCCTCTCAGTCTCATCATGATAGTCAAATTGGGAGTTCGTTTTGATAGAGCTGTCAAGCAGCACAGACATAAACTTGCTCAGTGTGGTTTCCGATCGGTCCCCATGTGGAGATGGTGTGTTTTGGAAAAGTCACTGGATGAATAATCCAGACCAGGCTAATGCTCTGGCAGCTGGTGGAAATTAAAAACAATTAATAAAATATCGAGATCTCAAATCTGGTGTCAGTAACAATGGCCTTGATGTCAATGTCGATTGTAAACACCAATTTCCTTCCCCAATGTACTTTCAGGAAGTGAATCTCCCGTGCTTTCCTGGTCTGGCCTAAAAGTGACTCCAGACACACAGACATGTGATGCACTCTTCAATGGTCTCTGAAAAGGCCAAGCAAGACACTCTATCGTATCAAACTGCTCTGAAGTCTAAAAGGATAAAACCTGACAGAACATCCAGCCCCCAACCTCGGTATGGAAAAGGGAATGGGAAAGACAGTCATGTTGAGCCAGCAGAGACGTCGTTCCAAACATCTGCGAACTTGTGACAACATTTACAGAGCTTTCCCACAAACCGCACAGAAACATCGGGAATGTAATAGGCCATTGAGCCTGCCCCATTCTAGTTAATGTCTGAACATCTCCTGAATGCACTTTCCCCACACACTTTACACACCCCGTAATGTGATTAACCTTGTGAAGCTATAAAATAGGAACTGCGGTCGTCCCCTTGGTCTGTCGAGTTTACTATCCAATTCAATATAATGATGGCTGACCCTTTATTTCTACACCATACTCCTGCTCTCTCCCCCATCCTTTGGTGTCTAGACATCCTTATTAGTCTTTAGTGCCTTGTCTTCCACAGCCTTATATGAGAGAGAATTCCCAGGTTCACCAGTCTCTGAGTGCAGACATTTATTCGTATCTAAATGCAATGTGATCCATCTGTATTTAATACTGTGGCCTCTTGTTTTAGACTTCCCAGCCAGGGGAATTATCATCACTGCTTCCAATCGACCTCACCCTGTCAGTGTTTTATATATCTCACTGAGATCGCCACTCATTTTCCTAAACCCCATGGAATACAGGCTCAGTCGCCCCAAACTCTGCTCCACAAAAAGTCTGTCATCTCAGAGATCAGTCTGGTCATCCTTCGCTGCACTCCCTCAATGTCAGGTTTGTCCTTTATTAGGTACGGAGACCAAACCTGCACACAACACTGCACAATGTTCGAGTTGAGGTCTCACCAAGGGCCTGTACAGCTACACTGAGACACCCTTACCCCTGGACTCCAGTCCCTCTGAAATGATGGTCAACACCCATTTATCTTCCTGACTGCTTTCTGCTCCTGCAATATTGCTTTCAGTGACTGGTGTACAGGGAGATCCCAGATCCTTTTCAATGTTACAGCTCCCCACTTGGTGGGTCTGTGTAAACTGGTTTGTGTGCCAATGTATTCCCTGTATTGGCTTCTGTCTTCAGAACTCACTGCTCTGCATGGAACTCAGATGTCTGTCTAAACAATAACAGAAGAAAAGTACAGTTCCCTTCATAGATCGACATTTCTCAACCACTCCCTTTTCCAATGGTTGGCTGGAATTTTAGTGTTTCACAACAAAGTAGACAACATCACATCTATCCACACTGCTCTTCATCTGCCACATGTTTACTCATTCACTCCGTTTGTTTCAATCTCCTTTAAGTTTTATTCACATCCTCCTCACTTTCAAAATCCTAGTTCCGTCAGCAGACTTGGAAACTTTGCATTTGATTCCCTCAACGAGATGTTTGAGATGTATTGTGAATATCTGGTGCCCCATCACCAATCATTACGATGCCTCATGAGCCTTCCAAACTGAAAACCATCCATTTATTCCTCCTCATTGTTTCCTGTCAACACTCCCATTTTAACACCATGTTCATATATTACCCCCTATCCCATGTGCTTTTACTTTGCACACTAGGCTTGGGACTCTATTAAAATTCTTGCTGAAAATCCAAGTTCAATGCCTCTATTGTATTTTCTTTAATTAATCTACCAGTGAGTTTCTCAAATGCTTCCCATTTCATCAAGCTGTGTTGTTTTTTTTTTCTATGCCCATTATTTTCAGTTCCAATAATTTCTCCAAATTAGTTTATTTACTAGTTTCATTCCACATCATTTCCTCCTCAGACTCATGTTTTCTCCTATTGCTGGGAAGGCTTTGTTTATGTATTTTTCTGTGAAGGCAGAAGTGAAGTAGCTGTGTCATGTTTCTCTGTTCTCCATTCTCCATTCCCTGGTTTTACTCTGTAAGGAATCTGAAACTTTGACTAAAAAGAACAGCTGTTGTCTATTCACCCTGTCCATGCCCCTTGTAATCTTAAACCTGAATTAGTTACCCACTCAACTTCCTCTGCTCCTAAATAAATAATTCAAGCTTACCCAGCCTCTCTCCACAGCTCACATGGTCCATCCCAGGGAACATCCTGGTGAATCTCTTCTGCACCTCATCCAGTACAATCACATCCTTCCTGTAACGCAGCTCCTAGAACTGCACACAATATTTCATTTGGCCTTACCAAAGTGCTATGTAGAACTCGGATAATCTTTGGGTCAATGAATAAAGGCTTTATCTACAGTCATGCTGAACTCATCAATTATCATATCCAGTCACATTCAGGGATGTGTGGAGAAGCACGCTCTGAGCTTCCTAGTGTGATGCCATTCTTTGTTTCCTCCCCTGTCTGGTTCCTTCTTCCAAAGTGTATCACCTCATATTTATCAGGGTTACATTCCATTTGCCATTGTTCTGTCCATCTGACCATTCTATCTGTATATTCCTGTATCATAAGACCTCCCTCCTCACTGCCAACCACCCGGCCAATCTTTGTGTCAAACACAAACTTACTTATCACACTCCCCCTACCCACTTCACATTCACATCACTTATGAATACCACAAATAATACGGAACACAGCACTGATCTCTACCGGGTACACCGGGGAAATTGGGCTCCAGTCACATAAACAGCCTTCTACCATGAAGTTGAGTTTGGATACAACTTGCCAAGTCACTAATAGGCCCGACATGTTCCCTGGTTGTTCTGTTACACTTGATATACGTGAAGAATATCTGGGGATTCTCCTTAATCTTGCCCTGCCAACAGGCTTCCATGCCCCTGTGTTAGTCAGTCCCCTCCAAGGGAAGTATTTCCGCCTTATTATGGTCTTAAATGGCATATCCCTTATCCTGTCATCATTTGCCTTAAATATAGAGGAGACAGCTAGAGAAACATCCTGTTTATTTCCACCTCATCACATGAATCATAGATTTTTGAAATTTCACTGTGATCACCTCTCATTCTTTGAAACTGGAGAGGTCGCAGGACAAATCTCCCCATCAGAAAATCTTGTCATCTCAGGAATTAATCTGGAGAATGTCCATTGCACGTCCTCTGTGATCAGTGTAATCTTTCTTAGATTAGGTCACCGACACTGCACTCAATACCTCAGGTACACTCTCACCAACACTCTATGCAACTGCTTCATGATGTCTTTACCTCTATATTCCAATCCCTTTAAACAAACTCCAACCTAACTTTAACTTTCCAATTACATGTATTGCTCCAAATACCATTCACACTAATTGCATTTACAAACTCACTCTGTGAGTTATCGAGGCATAGAGATGTACAGCATGGAAACAGACCTTTCAGTCCAACCCGTCCATGTCTAGCAGATATCCCAACCCAATCTATTCCCACCTGCCCGCATCCGACCCATATCCCTCCAAACCCTTCCAATTCATGTAACCATCCAAATGTCTTTTAAATTAGATTAGATTAGATTAGATTACTTACAGTGTGGAAACAGGCCCTTCGGCCCAACAAGTCCACACTGCCCCACCGAAGCATAACCCACCCATACCCCTACATCTATATCTACCCCTTACCTAACACTACGGGCAATTTAGCGTGGCCAATTCACCTGTCCTGCACATCATTCGACTGTGGGAGGAAACCGGAGCACCCGGAGGAAACCCACGCAGACAGGGGGATGCTGCAATTGTACCAGCCTCCACCACATTATCTGGCAGCTCGTTCCATACACGTACCACCGTATGTGTGAAAAAGTTGCCCCTTAGGTCTCTTTCACGTTTTGATTTCTAAAAGTGTAGAAACAAGTCCACAGCGACCCACCAAAGCGCAAACCACCCAGATCCTTCCCCCTGCACCTAACAGTACAGGCAATTTAGCATAGCCAATTCACCTAGCCTGCACAAGTTTGGATTGTGGGAGGAAACCCATGCAGACATAGGGAGAATGTGCAAAGTCCACACAGCCTGAGGCGGGAATTGAACCTGAGTCTCATGGCATTGGGAGGTAGCATTGCTAACCACTGTGCCACCCAACATCCTTCACTTCTCAGCCTAAACCTATGCCCTTTAGTTCTGGACTCCCCGACACCAGGGAAAAGACTTTCTCTATTTATCCTCTCCATGCCCTTCACAATTTTGTACATCTCGAGAAGGTCACCTCTCAGCCTCCAACGCTCAAGGGAAAACAGCCCCAGCCTGTACAACCTCTCCTTATACCTCAAATTCTCCCACTCTGTCAACATCCTTGTAAATCTTTCCTGAACCCTTTCAATTTTCACAACATATTTCCGATAGGAAGGAGACCTGAATTCCATGCAATATTCCAACAGTGGCCTAACCAGTGTCCCGTACAACCGCAACATGACCTCCCAACTCCAAAACTCAATACTCTGACCATTAAAGGAAAGCAAACCAAACACCACCTTAACTATCCTACCTACCAGCGACTCCACTTTCAAGGACCAATGAACGTGCACGCCAAGGTCTCTTTCTTCAGCAACACACCCAGGACATTGCCATTAAATGTTGAAGTCCTGCTAAAATTTGCTTTCCCAAAATGCAGCACCTCGCATTTATTTCAATTAAACTCCACCTGCCACTTCTCAGCCCATTGGCCCATCTGATCAAGATCCTGTTGTACTCTGAGGTAAACCTCTTCGCTGTCCACTACACCTCCAATTTTGTAGTCATCTGCAAACTTACTAACAATACCTCTTACGCTCACATCCAAATCATTTACGTAAATGATAAAAAATTGAGGAACCAGCACTGATCCTTGTGGTACTCCACTGGTCACAGGCCTCCAGTCTAAAAAACAACCCTCCACCTCCACCCTCTGTCTTCAACCTTTGAGCCAGTTCTGTATCCAAGTGGCTAGTTGTCCCTGTGTTCCGTGAGATCTAAACTTGCTAACCAGTCTTCCATGGAGAATCTTGTCGAACGCGTTACTGAAGTCCATATAGAACACATCTACTGCTCTGCCCTCTTCGTTACTTCTTCAAAAAACTCAATCAAGATCGTGAGATATGATTTCCCACGGTTAAAGCTATGTTGACTATCCCTAATCAGTCCTTGTCTTTCCAACTCCATGTGCATCCTGTCCTTCAGGATTCCCTTCAGCAACTTGCTCACCACTGACGTCAGGATCACTGGCCTATAGTTCCATGGTTTGTCTGTACCACCCTTCTTAAACAGTGGCACCACGTTTGCCAAACTCCAGTCTTCTGGCACCTCTCCTGTGACTATCAACGGTACAAATGTCTCAGCAAGAAGCCCAGCAATCACTTCTCTGGCTTCCCACAGAGATCTATGGTACACCTGTTCGGGTCCTGGGGATTTATCCACTTTTACACGTTTCAAGACATCCAGCACTTCCTCCTCTGGAATATGGACATTTTTCAACGTGTAACCATCTATTTCCTGACATTCTATACCTTCCATATCCGTTTCCACAGTAAATACTGATACAAAATACTCGTTTAGTATCTCCCCCATTTCCTGCAGCTCCATACAAGGGCTGCCTTGCTGATCTTTGAGGGGTTCTATTCTCTCCCTAGTTATGATTTTGTCCTTAATGTATTTGTAAAAACCCTTTGCAGTCTCCATAATTCTACTTGCTAAAGCTATCTCATGTCCCCTTTTTGCCCTCCTGATTTCCCTCTTAAGTATACCTTTACTGCCTTTATACTCTTTGAAGGATTCACTCGATCTATCCTGTCTATACCTGACACATGCTTCCTTCTTTTTATGAATCAAACCGTTTAGTTAGTCAGCAATCCCTATACTACCAGCCTTTCTTTTCATCCCAACAGGAATATACTTGCTTTGGATTCTTGTTATCTCGTTTCTGAAGGCTTCCCATTTTCCAGCCGTCCATTTACCTGTGAACATCTGCCCCCAATCAGGTTTTGAAAGTTCTTGCCAAATACTGTCAAAATTGGCCTTTCTCCAATTTATAACGTCAACTTTAAGATCTGGTCTATCCATTTCCATAATTATTTAAGATCTAATGGTATTATGGTAGCTGGCCCCAAAGTGCACCTCCACTGACACCTCAGTCACCTGCCCTGCCTTATTTCCCCAGAGTGGGTCAAGTTTTGCACCTTCTCTAGTAGGTTAATCCACATACTGAATCAGAAAATTTTCTTGTACACACTGAATAACTTCCTCTCCATCTAGACTCTTAACGCTCCGGCAGTCCCAGTCTATGTTTGGAAAGTTAAAATCTCCTACCATAATCACCCTACTTTCTTACAGATAGTTGAGATCTTCTCACAAGTTTGTTTCTCAATTTCCCTCTGACTATTAGGTAGTCTATAATACAATCCCAATAAGGCGATCATCCCGTTCTTATTTCTCGGTTCTACCCAAATAACTTCCCTCGATGTATTTCCAGGAATATCCTCCCTCAGTACCCCTGTAATGCTATCCCTAATCAAAAACTCCATTCCCCCTCCTGTCCTGCCTTCCTTTCTATCTTTCCTGTAGAATTTGTAACCTGGAACATTATCTGCCAGTCCTGCCGATCCCTGAGCCATGTTTCTGTAACTGCTATGATATCCCAGTCCCATATTCCTAACCATGCCCTGCGTTCATCTGCCTTCCCGATTCGGCCCCTTTGCATTGAAATAAATGCAGTTTACTTTATTAGTCCTACCTTGTCCCTGCCGGTCCTGACTGTTTGACTCGTTTCTGATCTCAGTTTACCAATCTCAGATTGATCTATTTCCTCACTATCTCCCTGCCCCCAGCCCCCCCCCCCCCCCCCCCCGTCCAAACTAGTTTAAAACCTCCCGAGCAGCTGTGGCAAATCTTCCTGCCAGTATATTCGCCCCCTTCCAATTTAGGTGCAATCCGTCCTTCTGGTACAGGTTCCTTCTACCCCAAAAGAGATTCCAGTGATCCAAAAACGTGAATACTTCTCCCATACACCAGCTCCAAAGCCATGTATTCATCTGCTTTATCCCTCTATTCCTGTCCTCACTAGCTCATAGCGCCGGGAGTAATACAGATATTATTACTCTCAAGATCCTCTTTTATAAATTTCTGCCTATCACCCTGCAATCTCCGTCCTTAATCTCAAACGTTTTCCCTTCTTATGTCGTTGGTTCCAATTTGGACAATGACCTCTTGCTGGCCCCTCTCCCCATGAGAACATTCTGCATCCTTTCTGAGATATCCTTGATCCTGGCAGCAGGGAAGCAACACACTAATCTGCTTATTTCTCTGCTGGCCACAGAACCGTCTGTCTGTACCTCAGACTAGCGAGTCCCCTAAGACAATTGACTTCGTGGAATCCGGCGTATCCCCTGTTGCATTAGAGCCAGTCTCCATACCACAAACTTGCCTGTTTGTGCAACGTTCCCGTGTGAATCCATCACCCGCTACATTTTCCAAAATAGCATATTTGCTTAAAATGGGGAGAGCCACAGAAGACTCCTGCACTAGCTACTTAACTCTCTTGCCTTTTTTGGAGTTAACCCATCTATGTAACTCTATCTGAGACTGTCCCCCTTCCTATAACTGCCATCCATCACATACTGTTGCTGTTACCAATTCTGTATTGTCTTAAACTGTCTCTCCAACCAATCCATTCGATCTGATAGGACTCACAAGCAGAAGCATTTATTGCAGATATAATCTACAGTAACCTTTAAATCTGATAAATACACTCCGATATCCAGCGATACATGAATTCAAACAGCAAAGGCAGTAACTCTGCAGGTACGCTGTCCTGTCAGTTTCTTCCCCTCACCATGTGCTTCCTTTGTCCGTTCTTTTCCCTGTTAAAACTTGCATAAAGGCTTCTGATCATTCAAATACACCATATCCCCTATACCACTACACCCCTCCTACACCCTTACAATTCTGCCATTTATATTCACACCAACAAATTAAATCCAACACGCTCGTTGGCATAGAGACCACTGTCACACAGTTACTGTACTGCCCTTGCCATAAGTACATTCAGCGTCCTGACTGTAACCATATTGACATTCCCATCACTGTTTGGTGCCTACAAAAGAATTCCTGCTAATGGTTACTGCTGCTTGCTTATTCTCAGCTCCACTTTTGATATTCAGATCTACATGACTGTCTCATTAATGCATTAACCTCATCCTTCCTTAGCAACTTGTTGGTTTGTTGCCTAGTCCGCATATTGGGATTAGATTGGGTTGGGATGTCTGCTCAGCATGGATGGGTTGGACCGAAGGGTCGGTTTCCATGCTGCACATCTCTCTGACTCTATAACTCGATCCCAACAACCCTTCGTATTCCCTTCCCAGCGATGATCATTCTGCAGCTACATCTCCGTAACAACAGTTCCATCATATCTGTTCCCTGTCATTCCAACTGCCTTATTGTGAATACAGGGAGACATTCCTCAGTAGTGGGGGGTTGAACAGATGGGTAGAGGTTACAGAGATAGGGAGGCTTACAGGGACTCGAGGATGTTAGAGTAAAACAGAGTTACATCTGGTCAAGAATGTCAGTAGGACAAAGGAATTTACAGAGATCGAGGGAGCTGGATTAGATTCTGGAGATAGGGATAGGGATGGAGTTAGGAAGAGGCAGGCAGACTGAGAGGCATAGACAGGGGGCTGTTTCATCTAGGAGATTATTGTGCATACTAACAGAGATATGGAAGGTTGTTGTGATTGAAGACATTTACAGATATAAGAAGGCTTCTAGGCTCTGGAGGCTACATAGATAGGAAGGCAATGGAGAATGCCAGGTTGCTGGGATGGAGACAGTTACACAGATGGGGAGGGTTGCACAAACTGAAAGAGGTTCCTGTGGTCGGGAGGGGTATGGTGTCGGGAATGAGGATGAAATTTTACAAGATAAAGATCAAACAATTGGAGAAGGATAAGGAGTTTACAAATTTTTCACAGCGAAGGAAGGGTTGTCGGAGCTGGAGAAGATTACATAGGTAGGGACGGATGGAGAGGTTAAAGACAAATACATTGAGATGGAGGGTGGTATTGGTGGGAGGAGCTTACAGGGATAGACAGGACTGTCAGGGTTTACAGGGATGAAGGAATTTAGTACCTACTGGAGAAGGTTAGGGATTAGGGTGTTAGGGACTGGAGAACCTGACAGAGACAGAGACAGAGACAGAGAGAATGATGTGGACTAGAGGAGATTCCAAACAGAGGAAGGATTATCGGGACTGGAGGATGTTACAGAGATCACGAACACAGCATGGGCCAGGATTGATTCCTGCGATCCCCTGTGCTGTCGCATTGAGGACCAGTACAGAAGAGGTGAAAGCAGGACCCTCACAAGATGGTGAGAATGAAGTCTAGAATGTTGCTGTTCCTTGCCCAGCTCTGTATCTCTGTCCTGTCTTCCTGGTCTACCTCCACCCTGTGCTGTTTACTGTGAGTGATCTTACCAGCTGCAGGAATTACTGAAGGCTCCAGATCTCCCTCTCCATCCCTCTCTGGCTGACCAACCAGTTTCCATGAGGTGATGGATGAGAAAGGAGTTAGGAACATCCTGATTACCTGCATGAGACAGAAATAGACAGAATGGGAAATTAGACTGATGCAATGAGGAGAACACATGCAGAGTGGCACTGAGTCCAGCAGAGATCTCGACAATCCCAGTCTCCATCCCTTGCCTGTGCTGCTGCATCGCTCTGGAGTGGACAATTCTGTTGACTCAGGATCACAGACCATCTGTAAGAGGGAGAAATGCTGACAGAGGCAGTAAATAGACCGACACAGCGAGGGATACCACATGGAGAGATACTGAATGATATCACATTATTAAACACTGCATCAACAGGGAATTGTTTGAATTTGTAAAAAAGACACTGGGATAATTGTGAGGGGATTCAACCTTCCTATCTCATCATCTCTTTGGCAGTGGCTCACAGATGAGGCTGACTCTCTCCCACTCTCAGTGGGGGTGAGGGAGTCTGGAGTTGGCTGTACAGACGGATGTGGCCTTCCACAGACTCTGTTACACTTGAGGCAGAAGGTGGACATGGAAAGAGGGTGGGTGGGGCGTTGATATGACAGCGCGCTCCTTGTGCTGTTTTCTCCTGGATTCCCATTTTCCCCACAGAAAGTCTCGAGGTGCTCAACACCTTCCCAATGCTCCTTCCCCACTTCAGACGGTCTTGGCCGATTTGATTAAGAGATGAAAAAAAACGATCAATTCTGAAGTAACCAACATTTAGAAATGTGGAGGAGTGCAGTAGGAAGAGGAAATATTGTCGTGTTTAATCAGAGTAGTGGAACAGGGAGAATTGAAGGTGTTGGAGTTGGTGAGAGTGTTACAGAGAGGGGCAAAGGCCTGAACAACATTACAAAGCCAGCACGGATTGCTGCAGCTAGAGCTGTTTGCAAAGGGAGGGATAGACATCTGCATTTTTCGTTGATTCATTCACGGCCTAAGGATGTCACCGGTTGGACCAGCATATATTGCCCTCCTGCTAATTGCCCAGAGGCAGCTCAGAGTCAGTCATATTGCTGTGGGACTGGAGTCACATGTGAGCCAGACCAGGTAAGAATGCCAGATATCCCTCTCTAATGGACATACGTGAACAAGTTGATTTTTCCCAGATAATCAACAATGCTTATACAGAGGCCTCACTAATGTCCTGTACAGATACACCATGACATCCCAACTCCTACTCTCAATGCTCTGCCCAATGAAGGGTAACCATCCCAAACGCCTGCTTCACCAGCCTGTCTACCCGTGACTCTACTTTCAAAAAACTGTGTACCTGCATCCCTGGGTCACTGATTGACAACAGTACAGGGCCCGAACATTAATTGTACAAGTCCAGCCTGGTCTGCTTTACCACAATACAACACCTTGCATTTCTCCACCTGTTATTCCTAACCTCACTGGTCCAGCAGTACTGTTGATCCCATTGTACTCTTCGATAACCCTCTTCACTGTCCACATTATCACCAATTTCAGTCTCACTCACAAACTTGCTAACCATGGCTCCATTATTATCATTCAAACTGTTTATATAAATGATGCACAACAGTGACCCAGCACCGAACCCCATGGCACACCGTTGGTCACAGGCCTGCAGTTTGAGCAGCAACCCTCTATGAACATGCTCTGTCTCCTACTTCAATCCTGTTTTGTATCCAGTTAGTGAACGCTCCCTGGTTATGTCTGATCTAAACTTACTAACCAGTCTGCCATGCAGAACCTTGTCAAAGGCCTTGATAAAGTTCATGTGGACATCGTGTACTGCTCTGCTTTGACCTCTCACTTGTCGACCTCAACACTCAGGTTTGAGGCGTGATTTCCCATGTACAAAGCCATGCTGATGATCGTTAATCTGTCCTTACCTTTCCAAATGTACGATGATCGTTTTCCTCAGAATCTCCTACAACAACTTACCACCCTGCCATCAGTCTCACTGGTCCGTAGTAGCTGTCGGTGATACAAATATCTCTGGAAGGAGTCCTGTAATTTCCTCCCTCGCTTCTCACAAGGCGCTGGGATACATCTGACCATGTCCCAAGGTTTTATCTAACTTATCGCATTTTAAGACATCCAGCACCTCCTGTTCTCCAATGTGCACTCTTTCAAGACATCACGATGTATTTTCCCAAGTTCCCGAGCTTCCATGTCTTTCACCACAGTAAATCCTAACACAAAATATCTGTTCAGTATCTCCCCCATCAGCAGTGATTCCACACAGACAGCCTCATTGACCTTTCAGGGGCCCTATTCTCTCACGAGCTAATTTTTAGCCCCTGTTGAAACTTGTCAAAATGCTTCTGAAATTTCAAATATCCCTCTACCGCAACTAGCCTCCCCCAACCTTATCTATTCTGCATTTATGGTCACACCAAATTATAGAATCCAACAGATTTAAAAATATTCACCTTTTATAAAATCATACATCTCCCATTGTTTCTAAGTATCTAGTTATCATTTATTATCATATCCTTGAAAACACATTCCAGCACGTTCCCGACTTACTGTCAGGCCAACACCGCTTGGTTCAGACTGACTGCACAAAGGATTTGGGGAATCCTTGTGAATCAATCTGAAACAGGTAGCTTCCAGGATCAGCAGGTAATCGAGAAGGCAAAGGGAATGGAGTCTAAGTATAGGGAGGTCTTGCTAAAATGATGCAAGGTACAAGTCAGACCACACCTAGATTATAATGAGCAGTATGCATGCCCTAAGGAAAGACATTCTTGTGTTGGAGGCAGGCCAGGGAAGGTTCACTCGGCTGATCCTGGCGATGGCGGGATTTTCTAATGAGAAGAGGTGGAGTAGATTGCCCTTGAACCCATTGGGGTTTTGAAGAATGGGAGAGAAATTGAATGAAACATCCAGGATTCTGAGGGGCTTTGACAGGGTGGATACCGTGAAGTTAGAAACTAGAACTCAGAGTTAGCCATATTGCAATGGGTCTGGAGTGTCATGTTAGCCAGGCCAGGTTAAAATGTCAGATGGTCTACACAAAAGGAGGTCCGTGAACCAGATGAGTTCTTCCCACTGATCAACAACGCTTTTATGGTAACCTGACCAATGTCTTGTACAGATACAACATGACATCCCAACTCCTATTCTCAATGCTCTCTCCAATGAAGGTAACCTCTCCAAATGCCTGCTTCACCAGCCTGTCTACCTGTGACACCACTTTCAAAGAACTGACTACCTGAGTCACTGACTGACAACATTCCCAGGGCCCGAACATTAACTGCACAAGTCCCACCCTGGTTTGTTTCACCAAAATGGAACACCTCACCTTTATCTAATTAAACTCCATCTGCTATTCTTCAGCCCACTATCCCAGCAGTACTGTTCAGCTTGTTAACCTTCATCACTGTTCAGTTTACCACCAATTTCAGTGTCACCCAAAAAACTTAACATATTTAACAATATTCCCATCCAACCCATTTATCCAAATGACAAACACCAGTGGGCCCACTCCACCGCTGGTCACATGTCTCCAGTCAGAAAAACAACATGTCTCCCATCACCCTCTGTCTCCTACCATCAAGCCCAATTTTCTGTCCAGTTGACTAGCTTCTCCTGAATGCCATATCCTTTTACACTGATCTGAGCTTATTACCCAGTTTAACACACGACATGTAGAACACAGCACAAGACCCTTCGGCCGTGATGACATGCCAATCTTTTATCCGACCAGAAGATCAAAAATAAATGTGGCAGATAGAGTTTAATTCAGATAAATGCGAAGTGCTGCATTTTGGGAAAGCAAATCTTAACAGGACTTATACACTTAATGGTAAGGTCCTAGGGAGTGTTGCTGAACCAAGAGACCTTGAGGTAAAAGTTCATAGCACCTTGAAAGTGGAGTCGCAGATAGATAGGATAGTGAAGAAGGTGTTTGGTATGCTTTCCTTTATTGGTCAGAGTATTGAGTACAGGAGTTGGGAGGTCATGTTGCGGCTGTACAGGACAATGGTTAGGCCACTGTTGGAATATTGCATGCAATTTTGATCTCCTTCCTATCGGAAATATGTTGGGAAACTTGAAAGGCTTCAGAAAAGATTTACAAGGATGCTGCCAGGGCTGGAGGATTTGAGCCACAGGGAGAGGCTGAACAGGCTGGGGCTGTTTTCCTGGAGTGTCGGAGGCTGAAGGGTGACATTATAGAGGTTTACAAAAAAATAGAGGGACATGGATAGGGTAAATAGACAAAGTCTTTTCCCTGGGGTTGGGGTGTCCAGGACGAGAGGGCATAGGTTATGGATGAAAGGGGAAAGATATAAAAGAGACCTAAGGGGCAACTTTTTTCACACAGAGTGTGGTATGTGTATGGAATGAGCTGCCAGAGGAAGTGGTGGAGACTGGTATTATTGCAACATTTAAGAGGTATTTGGATGGGTATATGAAAAGTAGGGGTTTGGATGGATATGGACCGGGTGCTGGCAGGTGGGACTAGATTGGGTTGGGATATCTGGTCAGCATGGATGGGTTGAACTGAAGTGTCTGTTTCCATGTTGTACATCTCTAGGACTCTAACTTCCATACCCTTCATTTTATTATCATCCATGTGCCTATCCAGAAGAATATTAAATGTCCCTAATGCATCTAATTTTACCGCCACCGCTGGCAGTGCATTCCACTCAGCTACCACTCTGTATGTAACGAACCTACCTCTAAAATCTCCCCTAAACCATCCACTAATCACCCAAAAATTATACCCCATGGTAATAACTATTTATATGAGGGTAAAAAATATCTCTCTCTATTCACTCTGTCTATGACTCTCATCACCTTGTTCACCTCTGTCAAGTCACCCCTCATCCTTCTTCACTCCAATGAGAAAAGCCTTAGCTCCCTCAACCTCTCTTCATAAGACATGCCCTCCAGTCCAGGCAGCATCCTGTTAAATCTCCTCGTTACCCTCTCTAAAGCTTCCACATCCTTCCTGCAATGAAGGGACCAAATCTGAACACAATATTCCAAGTGGGGTCTAACCAGGGCTCTGTACAGCTGCAGCATAACCTCACAGCTTTCAAACTGAATCCCCAAACTAATGAAATCCCACACAATATATTGCTTCTTAACAAGCCAATCAGCTTGGGTGGCTACTTTGAGGAATCTATGGACTTGGAACCCAAGATCCCTCTGTTCCTCCACACTGCCAAAGATCCTGCCGTTAACTCTGTATTCTGCATTCAAATTCAATCTTCAAAGTGAATGACTTCACACTTTTCCCAGATTGAACTCCATCTGCCATTTCTCAGCCCAACTCTGCATCCTGTCAATGTTCCATTGCAACCTACAACAGCCCTCCACACTATCAACCACTCCACCAGCCTTTCTGTCATTGGGAAACTTACTAACGGACTCTTTCACTCACACATCCAAGTCATTCATAAACTCACAAAGAGCAGAGGTCCTGTAACCTCTCCCTGCAGAAAACCACTGGTCACTGAGGTCCAGGATGAATGCTTTCCATCTATCATCACCCTCTGTCTTCTGTGGGCCAGTAATCCTGTATCCAGACAGACAGGTTTCCCTGTACCCCATGCCTCTGCACTTTCTGAATGAGCCATAAAGATGTTTTGTCACATTCTCTAAAGATTCAATAAGATTTGTAAGGCATGACCTGCCCCTTACAAAACCATGCTGACTATCTCGAATCAAACTATGGTTTTCCAAGGAATAATAAATCCTGTCTCCCAGAGTCCTCTCCAATAATCTGCACACCACAGACATAAGACTGACAGGTGTTCAATTCCCAGGATTATCCCTATTCACTTTCCTGAACAAGGGAATAATATTTTCTGGCCTTCAATCATCTGGTCTGACTCCAGTGGACAGTGAGGGTGCAAAGGTCATCACCAGGTGCTCAGCAATCCACTCCCTCAGTTCCTGTAGTAACTTTCGACGCATCCAGTCTGGTTCAGTGACTTATGTATCCTTATCTTTTACAAAATTCTCAGCATATCCTCCTACGTAACATCCACCTGTTCACGTACATCAGCCTGTTTCACGCTGTCCTCACAAACGACAAGACCCTTCTCAGCAGTGAATACTGAGGCATAGTATTCATTAAGGACCTCCTCTACCTCCTGTGACTCCAGGCACAAGTTCCTTCCACTATCCCAGATTGGCCTTATCCTCACTCTGAACATCCTCTTGCTCCTCCCATAAGTGGAGAATGCCTCGCGGTTTTCCTTAATCCTTCCCAACAATGCTTTTTCATGCCCCCCTCTAGTTGCCCTAAGTCCATCTCTTGGTTCCTTCCTGGTACCTTCAGAGAATCCCGACTGTGTGGAAACGGGCCATTTGGCCCAACACCTCCATATCAACCCTCCAAACAGTATCCAACCCAGCCCCATTCCCCACCCTATTACTCTCCATTTGACCTGTCTAATGCCCCAAACCTACCCATCCCGAATCACTATGGGTAGTTTAGCATGGCTAAGCCACCACACTGGCACATCTTTGGGCTGTGGGGCGGAAACCGGAGCACCTGGAGGAAACCCACAGGGAGAATGCGCAAACACCCCACAGACAGTCACCTGAGGCTGGAATCGAAATGGAGTCCGTGGTGCTATGAGGTCGCAGTGCTAACCACAGAGACACCGTGCCACCCAATGTAACTCTCTGGAGCCCTGTCTGATCCTTGCTTCCTCGACCTTAAGTAAACTTCCTCCTTCCTCTTGACTAGATGCTAAAGTCCATGTGGACAACGTTGACTGCTCTGCGTTCATCTATCTTTGGCCACCTCCTCGAAGAGTCAATCCGGTTTGTGAAACGTGGTTTCCCACTCACAAAGTCATGCTGACCATCTCGAATCAGCCCTTGCCTTTGTAAATGTAAGGATCTCTTTTCTCTCAGAATCTCCTCCAACAACTTCCCCATCACTGGTCTCACGAGGCTGTAATTTCCTAGCTTTTCCCTGCCGTCCTTCAGTGATGGAACATCATTAGACAACCTCCAGACTTCCAACATCTCACTGTCCCTGTTGATAATATACATATCTCTGTAAGGGATCCTGCAATCTCTTCCCTAGCTTCCCACAATATTCTAGGATCGACCTAATGAGCTACTGAAGACTGATCGACCTTTATTTGTTGTAAGATTCCAGCACTTTCTCTTCTCTGGTGAGGATTCTTTCCAACACATCACGATTTATGTCCCCAACTTCCTGAGCTTCCATGTCTTTCTCCACAGTAAATACTGACAAGACTGTTTTGTCTAATATCTCACCCATCTCCTCTGGTTCCACACAAAGGTGACCTTATTGATCTTTAAGGGGCCCTATTCTCTCCCAAGTTACTCTTTCGCCCTTATTGAAACTTGCATAAAGGCTTCTGATAATTCAAATACACCATATCCCCTATACCAGTACACCCCTCCTACACCCTTACAATTCTGCCATTTATATTCACACCAACAAATTCAATCCAACAGGCTCGTTGCTGTATCAGTCGGCATGGAGACCACTGTCACACACAGTTACTGTACTGCCCTTGCCATAAGTACATTCAGTGTCCGGACTGTAACCATATTGACATTCCCATCACTGTTTGGTGCCTACAAACGAATTCCTGCTAACGGTTGCTGCTGTTTGTTTATTCTCAGCTCTACTTTTGATATTCAGATCCACATGACTGCCTCATTGATGCATTAAACTCATCCTTCCTTCACAACTTGTTGGCTTTTTGCCTAGTCTGCCTATTGGGACTAGATTGGGTTGGAATATCTGCTCAGCATAGATGGGTTGGACCGAAGGGTCGGTTTCCATGCTGCACATCTCTCCGACTCTATGACTCTATCGAAACAACCCTTCAGTATTCACTTCCCAGCGATGGACATTCTGCAGCTACATCTCCGGAATGACAGTTCCATCATATCTGTTCACTGTCATTCCATCTGCCTTATGACGAATACAGGGAGTCATTCCTCAGTACTGGGGGGTTGAACAGATGGGTAGAGGTTACAGAGATAGGGAGGCTTAGAATTAAACAGAGTTACATCTGGTAAAGAATGTCAATGGGACAAAGGTGTTTGGGGATTGGAGGAACTTACAGGGATAGAGGGAGCTGGATTAGATTCTGGAGATAGGGATAGGGATGGAGAAAGGAAGAGGCAGGCAGACTGAGAGGCACAGACAGGGGGCTGTTTCATCTAGGAGATTATTGTGTACACTAACAGAGATATGGAAGGTTGTCGTGACTGAAGACATTTACAGAAATAAGAAGGCTTCTAGACTCTGGAGGCTACATAGATAGGAAGGCAATGGAGAATGCCAGGTTGCTGGGTTGGAGACAGTTACACAAATGGGGAGGGTTGCACAAACTGAAAGAGGTTCCTGTGGTCGGGAGGGGTATGGTGTCGGGAATGAGGGTGAAATTTAACAAGATAAAGATCAAAGAATTGGAGAAGGCTAAGGAGATTACAAATTTTTCACAGCTAATGAAGGGTTGTCGGAGCTGGAGAAGATTACATAGGTCGGGACGGATGGAGAGGTTAAAGACAAATACATTGACACGGAGGGTGGTATTGGTGGGAGGAGCTTACAGGGATAGACAGGACTGTCAGGGTTTACAGGGATGAAGGAATTTAGTATCTACTGGAGAAGGTTAGGGATTAGGGTGTTAGGGACTGGAGAACCTGACAGAGACAGAGACAGAGACAGAGACAGAGAGAATGATGTGGACTAGAGGAGATTCCAGACAGAGGAAGGATTATCGGGACTGGAGAATATTACAGAGATCACTAACACAGCATTGGCCAGGATTGGTGCCTGCGATCCCTGTGCTGTCGCATTGAGGACCAGTAAGAAGAGGTGAAAGCAAGACCCTCACAAGATGGTGGGAATGAAGCCTAGAATGTTGCTGTTCCTTACCCAGTTCTGTATCTATGTCCGGTCTTCCAGGTCTGAATATAGAAGTCTACTACCTCCACCCTGTGCTGTTTACTGTGAGTGATCTTACCGGCTGCAGGGATTACTGAAGTCTCCAGATCTCCCTCTCCATCCCTCTCTGGCTGACCAACCAGTTTCCATGATGTGATGGATGAGACAGGAGTTAGGAACATTCTGAGGACCTGCATGAGACAGAAATAGACAGAATGGGAAATTAGACTGATGCAATGAGCATAACACATGCAGAGTGGCACAGAGTCCAGCAGAGATCTCGATAATCCCAGTCTCCATCCCTTGCCTGTGCTGCTGCATCGCTCTGGAATATACAATTCTGTTGACTCAGGATCTCAGAACATCTGTAAGAGGGAGAAATGCTGACAGAGGCAGTAAATAGACCGACACAGCGAGGGATACCACATGGAGAGATACTGAGTGATATCACATTATGAGACGCTGCATTAACAGGTAATTGTTTGAATTTGTAACAAAGGCACTGGGATAATTGTGAGGGGATTCAACCTTCCTATCTCATCATCTCTTTGGCGGTGGCTCACAGATGAGGCTGACTCTCTCCCACTCTCAGTGGGGGTGGGGGAGTCTGGAGTTGGCTGTACAGACGGATGTGGCCTTCCACAGACTCTGTTACACTTGAGGCAGAAGGTGGACATGGAAAGGGGGTGGGTGGGGCGTTGATATGACAGCGCTCTCCTTGTGCTGTTTTCTCCTGGATTCCCATTTTCCCCACAGAAAGTCTCGAGGTGCTCGACACCTTCCCAATGCTCCTTCCCCACTTCAGACGGTCTTGGCCGATTTGATTAAGAGATGAAAAAAAAACGATCAATTCTGAAGTAACCAACATTTAGAAATGTGGAGGAGTGCACTAGGAAGAGGAAATATTGTCAGTGTTTAATCAGAGTAGTGGAACAGGGAGAATTGAAGGTGCTGGAGTTGGTGAGGGTGTTACAGAGAGGGGCAAAGTCTTGAACAACATTACAAAGCCAGTACGGATTGCTGCAGCTAGAGCTGGTTGCAAAGGTAGGGATGGACATATGTATTCTCATTGATTCATTCACGGCCTAAGGATGTCACCGGTTGGACCAGCATCCATTGCCCTCCTGCTAATTGCCCAGAGGCAGCTCAGAGCCACCATATTGCTGTGGGACTGGAGTCACATATGAGCCAGACCAGGTAAGAATGCCAGATGTCCCTCTCTAATGGACATACGTGAACAAGTTGATTTTTCCCAGATAATCAACAATGCTTATACAGAGGCCTCACTAATGTCCTGTACAGATACACCATGACATCCCAACTCCTACTCTCAATGCTCTGCCCAATGAAGGGTAACCATCCCAAACGCCTGCGTCACCAGCCTGTCTACCCGTGACTCTACTTTCAAAAAACTGTGTACCTGCATCCCTGGGTCACTGATTGACAACAGTACAGGGCCCGAACATTAATTGTACAAGTCCAGCCTGGTCTGCTTCACCACAATACAACACCTTGCATTTCTCCACCTGTTATTCCTAACCTCACTGGTCCAGCAGTACTGTTGATCCCATTGTACTCTTCGATAACCCACTTCACTGTCCATTTTATCACAAATTTCAGTCTCACACAAACTTGCTAACCATGGCTCCTGTATTATCATCCAAACTGTTTATGTAAATGATGCACAACAGTGACCCAGCACCGAACCCCATGGCACACCATTGGCCACAGACCTGCAGTTTGAGCAGAAACCCTCTATAAAAATGCTCTGTCTCCGACCGTCAATCTGTTTTGTATCCAGTTAGTGAACGCTCCCTGGTTATGTCTGATCTAAACTTACTAACCAGTCTGCCATGCAGAACCTTGTCAAAGGCCTTGATAAAGTTCATGTGGACATCGTGTACTGCTCTGCTTTGATCTCTCACTTGTCTACCTCCACACACAGGTTTGAGGCATGATTTCCCGTGTACAAAGCCATGCTGATGATCGTTAATCTGTCCTTACCTTTCCAAATGCACGATGATCGTTTCTCTCAGAATCTCCTACAACAACTTACCACCCTGCCATCAGTCTCACTGGTCCGTAGTAGCTGTCAATGATACAAATATCTCTGGAAGGGGTCCTGTAATTTCCTCCCTCGCTTCTCACAAGGCGCTGGGATACATCTGATCATGTCCCAAGGTTTTATCTAACTTATTGCATTTTAAGACATCCAGCACCTCCTGTTCTCCAATGTGAACTCTTTTCAAGACATCACGATGTATTTTCCCAAGTTCCCGAGCTTCCATGTCTTTCACCACAGTAAATCCTAACACAAGATATTTGTTCAATATCTCCATCATCAGCAGTGATTCCAAACAGACAGCCTCATTGACCTTTCAGGGGCCCTATTCTCTCACGAGCTAATTCTTTGTCCTTGTTGAAACTTGTCAGAATGCTTCTGAAATTTCAAATATCCCTCTACCGCAACTAGCCTCCCCCACCCTTATCTATTCTGCCATTTACGGTCACACCAAAATATAGAATCCAACAGATTTAAAAATATTCCCCTTTTATAAAATCATACATCCTACATTGTTTCTAAGTATCTAGTTCTCATTTATTGTCATATTCTTTATAGCACATTCCAGCACGTTCCCGACTTACTGTCAGGCTAACACCGTTTGGTTTCAGACTGACTGCACAAAGGATTTTGGGAATCCTTGTGAAACAGGTAGCTTACAGGATCAGCAGGTAATAGAGAAGGCAAATCAGATGCTGCCATTTATTACAAAGGGAATGGAGTCTAAAGATAGGGAGGTCTTGTTAAAACGATGCAAGGTACAAGTCAGACCACACCTAGATTATATTGAACAGTACGTGTGCCCTAAGGAAAGACATTCTTGTGTTGGAGGCAGGCCAGGGAAGGTTCGCTCGGCTGATCCTGGAGATGGCGGGATTTTCCAATGAGAAGAGGTGGAGTAGATTGCCCTTGAACCTATTGGGGTTTTGAAGAATGGGAGAGAAATTGAATGAAACATCCAGGATTCGCAGGGGCTTTGACAAGTTAGATGTCGTTAAGTTAGAAAATCGAGCAGTACAGCAGAGTAATAGGCCCTTCGGCCCACCATGGCTGTGCTGACCATGATGCTATTCTCAACTAATCCCATCTGCCTGCACATGGGCGATATCCCTCTATTCTCTGTCTGTTCATGTTTCTGTCTAAATGCCCTTCAAATGTTTGCTCTTGTTGCCACCTCTCCCACCCTCTCGGTAAAGACAACTGGCCTCATTCATCTCACTTTAAACTTCTCACTCTCACCTTAAACTGAGGCACCCGAGTATTTGATATTTCTACATTGGAAGGAGGATTCCAACTATCCACATTATTGAAGCCTCTCCTCATGCTATATACCTGTACCAGGTCACCCCTCAGTCTCCGATATTCTCGCAAAACAATCCAACTTCGTCCATCCTCCTTACAGTCAACACATTCTCATCCAGGCAACATTCTGCCAACCCTCTGTTACACTTTCCCCAAAACCTCCACATCCTTCCTGTGGTGTGTCGATGAGAATGACACGCAACCTTCCAAACATGGTCAAATGAAGTTTCATTCAGTCACAACATCTGTACTCAATACTGTGCCCAATAAAGGTAAGCATACCATACTCCCCCTCTACCACCACATCCTGTTGTGTTGTTATTTTTAGAGAGCTATGGATTTGCTTCCAATGTCTCTCTGTTTATCAATGTTTCCAGCTAGTCAATTAGTGTACTTCTCTATTCCATTTGACTTCATAAATGCATCACTTCACACTTGTCCTGATGAAATTCGATTTGCGATTTCTCTGCACAGCATTCCAGCTGATCTACATAGTGCTGCAACCTTTAACACTCTTCCTCACTATCCACAATTCCCCGAACTATCCCTAATCATTACATGCCTTTCCAAATGTCATCTGCAAAATTACCACTCAAACTGCTGACCTTTTCATCTGACTCACAGATATAAATTACACACAGACATCGCAGCACTGATCCTTGTGAAACAGCATTGGCCACAGACGTCCAATCAGAAATTGACCACTCCACATGCCTCTGTCTACTATCACCAAGAAAATATTGTATCCAACTTACCAACGAGCATGGATTGTGATTTGATCTTCCAGATCCCCCTTGCTATTTGGAAGCTGTCCATTCAAAACGACTCTATATTTTGATTCCCAGATTAAATTGGCTGTCTCACGAATGCACTGACTGCGTCCTTTCTTCACACCAGAACGGGACCCTTGTTTGGTTTTTTGCTGATCCTGCCTAAATCCCTACAACCCCTCAATAATCACATTGCTGTCATGATCATTCTGCAGCTACACCACCACAATAACAGTTCGATCATATCTGTTCCCTTCGGTTAATGCTGTCATTCCATCTGCCTTGTTGCAAATGCATGGCGCGTGTCACTGAGAGAGGGCCTTTGAGGGATGGTCAGAGGGCACAGAGTGGGAGAGATGTTTGGGGGAGTGACAATGTTGCAGGGTTAAACAAAGTTACAGTTGCTACAGAATGTTCGCAGGAGAAAACATTTTATTGTTTGGAGGAAGTTAGAGAGAAAAAGCGTCTTTGATTAGATTCCAGAGATAGGAATGTGTATAGGGTTGTGGATCGTTATATGGATTATGTTGATCAGGGCGTAGAAACATTCACAGGATTCCAGGATGTCGTATATTTAACAAGAGTTGTGGGATCTGGAGAATATCACAGCGATAGGGAGGATGGTATGGACTGGAGAGTATTACAGGGAAAGGGAGGGTGGTATGGACTGGAGAATGTTCCAAGCACATGGAAGATGATATAAGCTGGAGAATGCTGCAGCAATAGAGAGGAGTATATGGACTGGAGGATGTTGTACAGGGATGAAGTTGTAGACTGGATACAGTTAGAAGGAGAGATGAATTTATGCACTGGAAGGTATGTCAGAGAGAGTGAGTGGTGTGCATGCTGCAAGATACGACAGGGATAGGGAAGCTTGTTGGGACTGGAGGAGAGAGTGATAGAGAGTCTTGTGAGAGACCAGGTTCACTTATGAGCATAGGATGTGCTACAGTGAGCAGACCCTTTTGCAGATATAAATGAGGATACAATGACCACAAAACAGTCACACCTATATATCGGTATATCGGAACTGAAGGAATTGAAGAGATTACACAGGCTAGGAGTGTTGTATGCAGTGGAGGAGATTAACCTGATAGGAAAGCTTTTAGAGACTTAACAATGTTAGGAAATAATGGGGGTTGCAATGGTGAGAGCAGGTTTCAACAATTCGGAGGATATAGACCTAAAGGAGCTTTGACAGATAGCGATGGAACAGTAAAGGGAATTGTAGTGGCTTCCCTTTCATAAGCAATCCATAAGCACTTAAAATATCCTGTTTGACATGTGCATTATCTCTCCACCATTCATCAGACAGCACTGCAAATACTTCACTGGCTCTGCCTACCAGCTTATACTGAACTACCATTACCCAGAAGACCTCGGGCCACTCTACCTGTCTATGAAATCTTACAAATGAAATCCAGAGTTCCTTGACAGTAGAGTCACAGGTAGTTAGGATAGCGAAGAAGGCGCTTGGTATACACTCCTTTATTGGTCAGAGTATTGAGTACAGGAGTTGGGAGGTCATGTTGCGACTGTACAAGACAGTGGTTCGGCCACTTTTGGAATGCTGCATGCAACTCTGTTCTACTTCCGAATGAAGGATTTTGTGAAACTTGAAAGGGTCCAGGATGTTGCCAGGGATGAGCTATAGGGAGAGTTTGAACAGGTGATGTTGTTTTTCCTGGAGAGTCAGAGGCTGAGGGTGACCTCGTAGAGGTTTATAAAATCAAGAGGGGCATGGATAGGGTAAATAGACAAAGGCTTTCTCCTGGGGTATGCGAATCCAGAATTATAGGGTGGGTTTAGGGTGAGAGTAGAAAGATATAAAAGATAAAAAGAGGCAACTTTTTCTCGCAGAGGAGAGTACATATATGGAATGAGCTGCCAGAATAAGTGGTGGAAGCTCGTACAACTGCAACAGTTAAAAGGCACCTGGATGGGTATCTGAATAGGAAGGGTTTAGAGGGAGAGGGGCCGGGTGCTCGCAGATGGGACTAGATTGGGTTGGGATATCTGATCTGCAGGATGGGACCATGAATGGGTTGTGGAACCTGGAGGATGTTATGATTTGAACCACAGGTAATGTTTGATTGGATCTTTCAGCCAATTTTACAGATGGTACAATTGCAACATTTAAGAAGCATTTGGATGGATATATGAATAGAAAGGGTTTGGAGGCATATAGGCCAGGTACTGGCAGGTGGGACTAGATTGGGGTGGAATATCCTGTCGGCATGGCTGGGTTGGAATGAAGGGCCTGTTTCCATGCTGTACATCTCTATGACTGTAAGATCGGCTGAATGGTCCAATCAAAAATTACCTGTGGTTCAAATCATAATATCCTCCAGGTTCCACAAGCCATCCCCTGTCCCATCCTGCAGGTTCAATGAATCCCGGAACCTCTAACCTTCTGCAAGTCCCACGTCCCTTCCGACATTTGTAGCATCCTCCAGGTTCTGCAGCCCTTCATAGCTCGGAACATGGCCCAGACTCTCCAATTCCTCCTTCCTCTGCAATGTTCCCGAGAAGAGCACTGGAGGATGGTGGGGGTTACAGAGATATGGAGGGACATCAGGACGGGAGGATTTTGCGGACATTAGGAATATATGGACTTGAGGAGGTTTCACAGTTTATGAGTGTTGTAGGGACCGGAGGAACTTACAAAGATAGGGATAGTTTTAGATTGGAGGATTCTGCAGAAAAACTTTACGTGGTTAAATACAGGATTCTTAGCAGCGTGCAGGAACAAAGGGATCCTGTGTCCCTCAGGTTCCCACCCAAGTTGACAGGCTGTTAAGAAGGCGGATGGTGTGTTGCCTTTCATTAGCAGGGGGATTGAATTTAAGAGATGTGAGATTTTGCTGCAGCTCTACAGAACCCCAGTTAGACCACACTTCGAATATTGTGAACAGTTCTGTTCACTTCATTATAGGAAGGACGTGGAAGCTTTAAAGACAGTGCAGAGGAGATTTAGCAGGATGCTGCCTGGACTGGAGGGCATGCCCATCGAAGGTAGGTTGTGGAAGCGAGGGCTTTTCTGATCACAGCGAAGGAGGAAGAATGGTGACTTGTTAGAGGTGTACAAGGGAATGAGAGGCATAGATAGAGTGGATAACCAGAGACTACTTCCCATGGCAAAATGGCTATCACAAGGGGACATAAGTTTAAGGTAATTGGCAGAAGGTTTAGCTTAGATATCAGAGGGATATGGGCCAGGTGCTGGCTGGTAGGACTAGATTGGGTTGGGATATCCTGTCGGCATGGATGGGACTGGTACGTTATTTACACAGAGTGTGGTGGGTGCGTGGAATGGACTGCCAGCCATGGTAATAGATTCAGACACATTACAGACATCGAAGCAACTCTTGGATAGGCACATCAATGATAGTAAAATGTAAGGTATGTAGGTTCGTTTCATCTTCAGAGTAGGATAAAAGGCCAGCACAATATTGAGGGCGGAAGGGCTTGTACTGGAATGTGCTATTCCATGTTCTAAATAGCAAGGGTTATGATGGCAGCAAGAGGTTTCGGGGAGTGGGAGAGGATGTAATCTGAATGAAGTGACACAAATAGGAGTCGTTGCTCAGGTTGTATGAGGTAACAGAGACAGCAATGGTCTGATCTGGAGCAGATGACCAGACTGGGAGAATTGTGGGGACTGGAGGTGCTTTCACAGGGAGGGAGGAGCATAGAGCCACAGGAGGTTACAGAAATGTGGAGAGCTGTCGGGCCTACAGGAGTTCATGGAGATGGGGAGGTTGGGAGGAATGGAGCAGTTTACAGGGATAAGGATGTTGGTAGGATGGGGTGTTTTACACAGACAGGAATGTTTCAGGTGAATGGAGCTGAGTACAGAGATAAAGTGGGTTGTACAGATTGGAAAAACAAATAGACGTATGGAGGGTAGTCGTGACTGAAGATGTTTATAGACACAGGAAGGCTTAGGTTCTGCAGGTTATTTAGATAAAGGGGGTGTGGAATCAGACAGATTCTCCAAGTGATAAAAACAGCAATTTTGGTTGGAGACAGTTTCACAGATTAGGGAGCATTAGTAACCTCCTCCAGTTTGGTCAGAGTGGGGAAGGGTTGTAGGGGAGGGTGATGTTTACACATGGAAGAGCTGGAGAAGATTGTGGAAATGAGTAGATGGATGGAGACACTGGAGGAGCTTACATTGACAGGGTGGGTGGTGGCAATGAAAAGATATCACACAGATAGTGGGTCTTGTAGGAATTGTACTGAAAGAGTCACAGGCATTGGAATGACCTCTGCAGATTGGGAGTATTACAGGGACTGAGAGGATTGTAGGGTCTCCACAGATTGATCGTGTCTTTAAGAATATGTAGATATGGAAATCTTAAACCCAATGTATGCAGTCTTCATTTCAAGACCAGAGCCTTATTATCCCTCATCAGCCAAGGATCCCTAACCCTGCCAGCTTTTGCCTTTATCCCAATGGGGCATACTGATCCTGGATTCTTGAGATCACACTTTGAAAAGCCTCCCATTTGCCAGTTGTTCCTTTTCCTTCAAACAGACTCACCCAATCGATTAGAATCATCATATGGAGGTGCCGGTGTTGGACTGGGGATGTACAAAGTTAAAAATCACCCGACACTCGGTTCCAGTCCAACCGGTTTATTTGAAAGCACTAACTTTCAGAGCACCTGCTTCTTCATCAGGTGGTTGTGGAGCACAATCCTAAGGTACAGAATTTATAGCAACGGGATGGCAGTGTCATGGAATATAATATCAAACAAATTTAGTTTAAGCCTTTCATCTGTTACAGTGATCACCAGCGCTTCCAAAGCGAGTTGGATTTTAGCTGGGCATTGTGCAATTTTAAATTCACAGCATTGACGCTGGCCAGATCCTGCAGAATGGCCCCAAACCTGGCCCTGTTCCAGTATTCCTCTTCAATCTGTGGACCTGCTGATCTTTCTCCATAATTATGTTAAAACAAAGACAGTTGTGGACACTGGACCCAAAGTGCTCTCTGAATGACACTTCAGTCACTTGCCCGACCTCGTTTTCTGAGGGAGGTCCAGTGTTGCACCCGCCTGAGTAGAGTAGGGCCCTCTGCATATTGATTTAGGAACCTCCCTTGGACACATGTGAAAAATTGCCCTCTGTCCAGGTCTTTTTATACTCTAGGTGGCCCAGTCAATACAGGGAATATTAAAATCTCCAGCCTGCACTCCTCTATTATTCCTATAGTTATCTACAATCTCTCTACACAGCTGCTCCTCTGGTATCTGTTGGGTCTACAAAAATATACAATACAGTCCCAACAAAGTGACCACCCCCTTCTTATTTCTAACTTCTAACCATGTGGAATTTTAAATGAATATATGTTTCATAAATTGGAAATAACAATCCATAAATACGTATTGATAAAAATCCAAACACTTGACCTTCAGAGAAAGACAACAGTTCACTCTCATGTGGTCTGCACGACATACCCACAGCAAAGTGTTTGCCTCTCAATGACCCTGTGAAATGGGCGAGCCAGCTGCTTAGCTCAAGGGTAGCAAGGGATGGGCAATAAAGGCTAGTCAGCCAGAGACACCCACATCCCATACCTGATTTTAAAAAAAAATCCATCCAGATTGGTCCCAGCACAGTTCCAGTGGAACAATGTCCTGGCCAATCACGTTGGTAGATTTACGGACAGGGCTTTAACCTGACAGAGAGGATGCAGGGACAGGCTTCAGGTGAAAGGAAGTTTCCAAATACAAAGAGAAAAGGTGAAGCATCAGAGCAGCGTGGGAATGTGACTGAAGACAACAGAAAGGAACAGGATGGGACAAAGTTTAACTAAAACTGTAGATCAGCAAATCCATTTGTGACAGGGAATTGTAGGAACGAGTAAATTATGTTTTTTTTCTTAATGGACAAAGTCTCTGCAACAAGGGAGATGGATTTGTGACACAGAGATAAAAGGGATTTAGACACCAGAGAGATGTGGTTACAGGGCGAACAAAAGGTGGAACGTAAATATTCAATGGTTCACAACCTTGTGCAAATTCAGGCAAAATGGACAACGCTAACAATAATGGGTAAGAAAGGCATTACAGAGAAAGCATTTGGCATCAGATCATGAAGTAGAGTCAGTCTGAATGTAAATTCTGGTTCCTACTTGCCAAGGACACAAGCAGCAGAACAGTTTTAGACCACCCACCGAACAGCATTTCACGGCTCGTCACTACAATAAATAGGAATTCATTGGAATGTTTAATACAGACATGGTGAACATTTAGTGAAACGTCAATATTCACAAAGTCCGGGACAATCACACTGACAACATTGATATTGGAAGAGGAGTTCAGAGGATTTTTTTCAGTGTTTCTTAGAATAACACATTGTGCAACTGGCGAGGGACGTAACTGTCTCAGAGAGACTGTTGTGTGATAAAACTTAGTAAATGAGTAATGTCACCTGGAGAGATCCTCTGGGAAACTGTGATAAAGTGCAGTTTAAAGAAATATAAAGTTTTAAAGTGAATCACAGAAAGGACAAGCTACAACTAGAAACAAAAATAGCCAGTGACATGAGTTTGAGAGGAGAACTGACCAAGATAAACAGGCTAAACAGACTGAAACATGTGCCTGTAAATGAACAGTGGAAAACTTTTGAAGGAACAGTGTAAAATACTCAACAAAAGGACATTCCACTGAAACAGACAAAAACTCAGCAAGAAATCCCCACCGGTCCCTCACTCAGAACAAAATGGATCATATTCGATTATGAGGCTGAGAAGATCACCACAAAGTACTTAAAATCCTGAAGTGAGAGAGAGTTTTAGACGAAGTTTTAAAGGGATTGCAATGGGTCTGCTCGCAGGAGGGGGGCAATGGGAAGGGGAATCATTGTCAAGGTTTATTGACACGATACGAACATGGAGAGGTGAAGGTGCTGGAGGTGGTGAGAGTGTTACAGAGTGTGGTCGGGGTCTGAACGGTGTTACAAAGCCAGCACGGATTGCTGCAGCTGGAGGGGTTTGCAGAGGTAGGGAGGGTATATGTATTTTTATTTATTCATTCATGGGATGTGGGTGTCACTGCCTAGACCAGCATTCTATGACCCCACTGCTAATTACCCAGAGATTGTTGGGGCCCTGGTGGATAAATATAATACTTTGCTGGCCACAGGTGAAGTGCTGAATGACTGGAGGATCGCTAATGTGGTTCCGTTGTTCAAAAAGGGCAGCAGGGATAGGCCAGGTAATTACAGAGCAGATAGTCTGACAGCAGGGGGAGGAACATTATTGGAAACTACTGTGAGGATGAATCAACACTTGCAAAGGTAAGGATCAACTCGGTTTAGTCATCACGGATTTGGTAGAGGAAGATACTGTCTGAGGAATTCAGTTCAGTTTTTTTGAAATGATGCTTAAGTATATTGATGAAGGCAGTGCAGATGATGTGGTTTACATGGACTTGAATAAGTCCTTAAACAAGATCCAACATGGAAGGCTGGTCCAAAAGGACTGAGTTCCAAGGCAAGTTGGCAAATTGGATGCAAAATTGGTGGATAGAATATTTTCACCACCGGGTGTACCACAGAGATCTGTGCAGGAACCATTGAACATTAATAACACGGATGTGAAAGCAGAAGGTATCATCAGTCGGTTTGCAGATGACATGAAAGGTGAGGGTGTTGTTCACAGTGAGGAGGATGGTCTCCGTCTGCAGTCCGATGTCGATCGGATGATAATCTAAGCAGAGTTTAGTTCTGATCGAAGTGAGGCAATACTCTGTGGGAGGTACGATAAGAGAAGTACAGACATAATAAACGGTAGGTCCTTGCGGAGTACTGAGGAATACAGGGACCTAGGTGGACAAGTCCATATATCCCTGAAGGTGTCAGCACAGGGTGACAGGGCGGGGAAAGGCATCTCAACTGGGAGCGGGAGAGGGACCCATATCCTGGTGGGGTGAATTGCTCGAGATGCTTGAGAGGATATAACCTAGTGTGGCAGGGTGTTGGACCTTAAATAAACGTAAGGTCAGAAAGAAGATTGAGGCTGGTACACGAGTTAAAGACAGCAATTTCAGCAGACAAGGCAGGCAAGAACATAGCAGGGAATGGGGGAAAACTGATCATTAAACAGCATTTATTTCAATACAAGGGGCTAGACAGCTAAGGAAGATGAACTCAGGGCATGGATTGGAACATGGGACTGGGATATTATAGTTATTACAGAAACACAGCTGAGCGAGGGGAAGGACTGTCAGTTCATTGTTTAAAGGTAGAGATGCTACAGGAAGGGGAGGCAAGAGAGGACGTGTGGTGGTGGGGTTTGATTGCATTAATCATCACAGCAGTACTTAGGGAGGATATTCCTGTGGGATCGCCCAGTGAAGCTATGTTAGTGGAACAGAGAAATAAGAATGGGTCATTACTTTGATACGATCGGACTGCTGACCCCGAATAATCTGTGGCAGACTGAGGAATAAATATGTCGGGACATCTGAAATAACAAGCATAATAATAGGGCTGTTATGGTATGGCTTTAGAACTTTCCAAACCTAGACTGGGACTGCCAGTGTTCAGCGTTTGCAAGGGAGGAATTTGGTAATTTTGTTCCAGAAAACTGCCAATCAATATGTAAATAGCCTGAAAAGAGAAAGGGGCAAAACCTGACCTCCACTTGGGAATCAAGGTCGGGAAAGGGACTGAGATATTAGTGGGAAAGCATTTTGCCAAAGTGACCACAGTTCTAGTAGTGTGAAAACAGCTTTGGAAAAGGACAGGCCTGGTCCACAAGTGCAAGTTATAAAATGGGGCCCGACCAATCTTGATCGTATTAGCCAGGAACTTTCAAAATGTGATTGCGGAAGGGAATTATTTACAGGAAAAGGGAAGTTTGGCAAGTGAGAATATTTTAAAAGTGAGATAAACTGATCGATCAGCGCCAGCATTTTCCTGTTTGTGTGCAGGTCAATGCTGACAGCATTCGGAAACACTGGCTGGAAATTGAGGGTCTGGTCAAGGAAATGGGGGCAACATGTCAGTATAGCCATCTGGATCAAAGGAATCCCTGAGGATATACAGGGGCTGTTGGAATACACTCTGGGTGGAAAACAGGAATGGAGAAAGGCTAAATGAAATAGCCTCAGCAGAGAAGGAAAGGGTAATCCAAAAGTGATTGTATCAGTGTATTAAGAGTGCATAAGTAACTCAGGACAAAATAGTGTCAATTAAAGATCAATGAGGCAATCGAAGTGTGGAATTGCAGGATATTTGCTAAGATCCTTAACATTTTTTTCACTCCAGAACTTACTGTGGAGAAAGACCGGGGAATTCAGGGAACAACAGTAATACATTCGACCACAATTGGAGTTCTCTGCAATTCCAGTCTCTCTGCTACAGGAAGGATGTTGCGAAACTTGAAAGGGCTCAGAAAAGATTAACAAGATATTGCCCGGGTTGTTGCTGAATAAGCTGGGGTTACTGTCACTGGAGAATCGGAGACAGAGGGATGACCTTACAGAGGTCCCGATATGAACATGAGCGGCATGGATAGGGTAAGCATTCAAGGCCTTTTCCCAGAAGTTGGGGGAGTCCAAAAATAGAGGGCATAGGTTTAAGGTTAGAGGTGAATGGTTTCCAGAGGGACTGAAGGGACAGCTTCTTCACACACATGGTGATGGGTGTATGGAATGAGCTGAAAGAGAAAGTAACGGAGACCGATACAATTACAACATTTAAAAGGGTGTAGTAAGGGTGTCGACGTATGTGGGCCAAATGCTGGAAAAGGGAATGGATTTATTTATATCTTCTGGGAAGCCTGGATGAGTTGGGGACCGAAGGGTCTGTTTCTATGCTGTATATCTCTATGACTTAAAAAGAGTGCATGTTATAGAAGAGGTGGTGCTGGAGGTTTTAAAACACAAAGCTGTGGCAAGTCCCAGAACCTGATTAAGTGTATCACAGGACACTGTGGGATGCTAGGGAAGAAATTGTGGAGCCCCTAGCAAAGGTATGTGTACTACTGACAGCCCTGTGTGATGGGCTGGCAGGCTGGAGGGTGGCATCATGGACAGTGAAGGAGGTTTTCTGAGATTACAAAGGCATCTTGATGAAGGGAGTGAATGGGCTGAAAAAAATGGAATTCAATCTGAATAATTACGAGATAATGCATTTTGTAAAACAAACAAGGAGAGAGCTTATACAATTAATGTTAGAGCTTCCGTTAATGTTTTAGAGCAGAGGGTCCTCCAGGTTCAGGTACATAATCCTTGAAGCTTACATCACAGGATGGATAAGACAGTGTTTGGCATGCCTGACTATGGCTCAGTCCATTGACTGGAGGATTTGGGACGTCATATTGAGATTGTACAGACATTTGTGAGGCCTGTTCTGCAATACTCTGTCCAGTTCTGGTCGCCCAGTTAACAGGGAGGATATTATTAAGCTGCAGGGCATTCAGAAGAGATTTCCCAGGATATTGATTGAGATTTGATTACTTTACAGTGCAGAAACAGGCCCTTCGGCCCAACAAGTCCACACCGACCCGCCGAAGCGCAACCCACCCATACCCCCACATTTACCCCTTACCTAACACTACGACAATTTAGCATGGCCTATTCACCTGACTTGCACGTCTTTGGACTGTGGAAACCCACGCTGACACGGGGAGAATGTGCAAACTCCACACAGTTAGTCGCCAGAGGCGGGAATTGAACCTGGGACTCTGGCGCTGTGAGGCAGCATTGCTAACCACTGTGCCACTGTGCCACCGTGCCGTCCACTACCATGCTGGGTATGGAAGGCTTGAGTTCTGAAAAATGGCTGGATAGGCTGAGTCTTTTTTCACTGGAGCCTGGAGGTTGAGACATGATGCTATAAAGGTTTATGAAAAAAAATGATTTATAGATCAATTTTATGGTAGTTGCCTTTTCCTCAGGATGGGGGAGTCTCAAGAGGAGGGGCCACATTTTTAAGGTTAGAGGAGAGAGATGTTCAAAAAAAGATATGGGGCAATTTGCTACACAGAGGGTGGTTTGAGTGTGGAATGGACTTCCTGAGAAAGGGGTTGATGTGGGTACAATTACAACATTTAAAAGATATTTGGATAAACAGGTGAATAGGGAAGGGTTGGAGTGATATGGACCAGCAACAGGCAGCTGGGAAGAGTTTAGTTTTAGATTATGGTGGGTATCACCTGAAGGGACAGTTTCCATCCTGTATGGCTCTATGACAAGAATATGGTTTTATTCCATTATTGAAGAAAGGATCAGGGCTGGGCCCACTGATGTGCATCATCTACATAAACAATTTGGGTGAAAATATCGGAGTGATTGTGCGAAAGTCTGTTGATGATCAAATGAATGGTGTCGTGGGCAGTGAATACGGTTATCAAAGGGGATCTTGACCAACTGGGCCAGTGGACCAAGGAATGAAAGATGGAGTTTAATTCAGGTGTTGGATTTTGTTAAGACAAACCAGGGAGGACTAACACAGTTAATGGAAGGGCTCTGGGCAGGGTTGTTGAACAGAGAGAGAGAGAGACCAGGGGGTGCAAGTTACATTGTTCCTCGGAAGTGGCATCACAGGTGGACAGGTTGGGGAAAGTGGCATTTGGCACATTTGCCATCATTGGCCAACACTTTGTTCCATACGTTGGAGATATTTGTAACATTGCCCTAAATATTTCCATTGGGCAGAGGAGGGCACGGGGTGACCCTAAGAATGGTGAATAACCAAAGGTAGGTGAGTCCAAACCTAGAGGGTATAAACAGGAGGTGAGAGAGAGAAAGGATTTAAAGAGGAAGCTGAGGGGGATCATTATCCACAGAGGATGGTGCATAGACGGAACAGACTGCCTCAGGCACATGGGAGAAAAAAGAACAATTACAGCATGGAAAAGACATTTGGGCAGGTACATGGAGAGGAGAAGGTTTGAAGAGATAAGGGCCAAATGCAGGCAAATGAGACTCATTCAGTTTTGGTAATATGGGCAGCATTGAGGAATTGGACCACAGGTTCTGTTTCCGTGCTGTATTACTCTGTATCCAGTTAAAGAGGATTAGTGTACCAAAATAAGGCATGTTGTAGACACTGAAACAGGTTACAGCGATAGAGATGGTAGTCTGGAATGCAGTACGTCTCAAGTACATAGAGCGACTATCGGGAATGGAGCAGGTTACAGGGACAACGACTGTTATGGGAGTTAAAAATTACTGAAGGCACTGGTGCATAAGCCATGCCATAGATACAGTGTTGCAGAGTAGTGAGTGTTAGTACAGTGTTGGAGGGAGAATACAGAACAGAAAGATCCCAGGTAGCGTTCCCAACCTCTCGTCGGAAGCCGGCTTTAATGTCTGTTGTCCTGATGCTCACTAAGACAGTGCAGGCCTGGATTAATAACTCTGAACTCCCGATGCTTTCTCAGTGCAACATAAGTTAAAGTAGATGTGGTGATTGAGCATGGGGTGTGTCCATACTGTGTTCCCCATCCAGCACTTATCTATATCATGTCTTGTCAGCGATGTTTGGAGCCCTCTCATTGCTCTCTGCTCTGTACACTATGAGTGATCTTACCTCACTCCAGGATTTATTGAAGGCTCCAGATCTCCCTTCCCTTTGTCTCTCTGGCTGACCAACCATCTTCAATGAGGTGATGGATGAGACACACAGCAGTTGGGAAGTCTATTGAGTAAGCAACTTCCTGAGTACCTACAGGAGACAGGGAAATAGACAGAATGGGAAATTAGACTGATGCAGTGACGAGTACACAAGGAGAATGGAAATGAGCCCCACAGATATCTGGAAAATCCCAAACTCCATCCCTGGCCTGCACTGTTGCGTCTCTCTGGAGTGGAGAATTCTGTTGGCCCAGGATCTGGAGTAGCTGCAAGAGTGAGAGACACTGACAGAGGCAGCAATTAGACCCACACAGTGAGGGATACCACATGGAGAGAGACAGTGATATCACCAGAGTGCTGGAAGACTTCAGGATCACACTATCATGTTGGAAGAACGGGTTTAGCTTCATGTGTCAGTGCTCAGGGATGAGCAACCACTGAGCAGGTGAAGTGATGGCCTAATAACATTATTGTTAGCGCATTTGTCCAAAACCTCAGTTAGTGCTCAGGGGAGGCAGTTTTGAATCTCCTCATAAGATATGGTGGAATTTAAAATCAATAATTTTAAAAATATCAATTAACAATCCATAAACAAATATGAAACCATTGTTGATGTACAAAAAACACAATCCCTTAGATTCCCTACAGTGTGGAAACAGCCTTTCGACCCAAGAGTAACCCACTCAGACCCATCACCCTCGACCTAATACACCTAACATTAGGGGCAATGTAGCATGGCCAATTCGCCCGACCTGCGCATCTTGGGACCGTGGAAGCAAACCGGAGCATCCGGAGGCAATTCACGCAGACATGCGGAGAAGGTGCAAACTCCACAAAGTCGCCCGGGGCTGGAATTGAACCTGGGACGCTGGTGCGGTGAGGCAGAAGCGCTAATCACTGAGCCACCGTGCCGCGCACTTGCCCTTTCGACAACGAAATCTGATCATCCTCACTTGGTCTGCACTACATACCCACAGCAAAGTGTTTGCCTCTCAATTGCCTTTTGAAATGGCCGAGCAAGCTATTCAGCTCATGGGCAGCTAGGGATAGGCAATGAAGGCTGGTTAGCCAGAGACACCCACATCCCCTACCTGATTTATAAAAAAATCCATTAGGATGGTCCTACTGGAACTGTGCTCGGGCCTGTGACCTAACCAATCATGTCTATACGTTTATGGATAGGGCTTTAAACTGACAGAGAGGATGCTGGGACAGGGTCCAGGTGAAAGGAGCTTTCCAAATACAAAGAGAAAAGGTGTAGTAATGGAGCAACATGAGAATGTGGCTGAAGGCAATCAGAAAGGAACAGGATGGGACAGCGATTAACTAAAAGTGTACATCAGTGAATAGGTTTGTGACAGGAAATTGTGGGAAAGAGGAAATTATGATTTTTTTTGAATGGACGAAGTCTTATCAATAAGGTAGATGGATTTCTGACACTGAGATAAAAAAAGATTTAGACACCAGAGAGACGTGGTTACAGGGCGAACAAAAGGTGGGCATAAATATTCAATGGATCACAACCTTGCAGAAACTGAGGCAAACTGAGGCTAACAATAATGGGTAAGAAAGGCATCACAGAGAAAGCATTTGGTCTCAGATCATGAAGTAGAGTCAGTCTGAATGTAAATTCTGGCTACTACTTTCCAAGGACACAAGCAGCGAACAGTTTTAATTCACCGAACAGCATTCCATTGCTCATCACTGCATTACACAGGAACTCATTGGAATTTTTAAACAAACACATTGTGATAATTTTCGGCAACTTCAATATTCACAATATCTGGGACAGTCACACTGACAACAGTGATATTGGAAGAGGACTTCAGAGAACTTTCAGTGTTGCTTTGAATAAATTGTGCAACTGGCGAGGGACATAACTATCTCAGAGCGACCATTGTGTGATGAAACTGAGTGAATGAGTCATGTCACCTGGAGAGATCCTCTGGGATATTGTGAGAAAGTGCAGTTTAAAATAATATAAAGTTTTAAAGTGAATCACAGAAAGGACAAGCTACAACTAGAAACAAAAATAACCAATAACATGAGTTTGAGAGGGGAACTGACCAAGGTAAACAGGCTATACAGACTGAAATATGTGCCTGTCAATGAACAGTGGAAAACATTTGAAGGAGCAGTGTAAAACATCAACAAAAGGACATTCCATTGAAACAGCCAAATCCTCAGCAAGAAATCCCCATCGATCCCTCACTCAAGTAAAAAGGATCATATTAGATTATCGGGCTTAGAGGATCACCAAAAAGTACTTAAAATCCTGAAGTGAGAGAATGTTTTAGGAGTAAGTTTTAAAGGGATTGCAAAGGGTCTGCTCACAGGAGGAGGTCAGATGGAAGAGGGAATAATTGTCAAGGTTTTATGTCACAAAAGGAACCGGAAGAGCTGAAGGTGCTGGAGGTGGTGAGAGTGTTACAGAGAGGGGTCAGGGACTGAACGGTGTTACAAAGCAGGTATGGATTGCTGTCGCTGGAGCTGTTTGCAGAGGTAGGGAGGGACATAGGTATTTTTTTTATTCATTCATGGGATGAGGGTGTCACTGCTAATTACCCTGAGTATAGTACAGAGTCTACCATATTGCTGTGGGTCTGGTGTCACGTCCAGGACAGACCAGGTTAGAATGTCAGATGTTCTTCTCTCAAGGACGTAAGTGAACCAGATGAGTACTTCCTAGTGTTTAACAATGCTTTTATGGTGGCCTCACCAATGTCCTGTACAGCTACAACATGACGTCCCAACTTTTACTCTCAATGCTCTGCCCAATGAAGGTAACCATCCCAAACACCTGCTTCATCAACCTGTCTGCCGGTGACACCACTTTCAAAGAACTGTCTACCTGCATGCCTGGGTCTCTGTCTGACAACACTACACAGGGCCCAAACATTAACTGTACAAGTCCCACCCTGGTTTGTTTCTCTAAAATGGAACACCTCACCTTTATCTAATTAAACTCCATCTGCTATTCTTCAGCCCACTATCTCAGCAGTACTGTCCATCCTGTTGTATCACAGATACCCTTCTTCACTGTCCACTTTGCCACATATTTCAGTTTCAACCAAGAAGCTTACTTCCCACAAAACCAATATTCCCATCCAAACCATTTATCAAAATGACAAACACCAGGAGACCGACTCCACCGCTGGTCACATGTCTCCAGTCAGAAAGGCAACATGTCTCCCACCACCCTCTGTCTCCTACCATCCAGCCCAATTTTGTATCCAGTTGACTAGCTCCTCCTGAATGCCATATCCTTCTACATTGATCTGAACATATTACCCAGTTTACCATACGGATCGTAGAACACAGAACAGTACAGCACAAGACCATTCGGCGACGATGGCATGCACATCTTTTACCCGACTGTCAGATCAAACTAACCGACATACCCTTCATTTTGCTATCATCCATGTGCCTATCCAAGAGTCTGTTAAAATGTCCCGTTCCACCCACCTATCATTCTCTGTGTAAAGGACCTACATCTGAATTCTCCCCTTACCCAACCTCCAATCACCCTCAAATTATGCCCCTGGTACCATGTATGCCATGGAACAAAGAGGTCTCTCACTACTCAATCTATCTGTGCCTCACACCATCTTGTTCACCTCTTCCAAGTCACAGCGCACTCTTCTTCACTCCAATGAGAAAAGCCTTAGTTTCCTCAACCTTTCTTCATAAGACATGTTCTCCAGTCCAGGCAGAATCCTGGTAAATCTCCTCTTTACCCTCTCTAAAGCTTCCATATCCTTCCTGAAATGAAGGGACGAAATCTGAACACAATATTCCAAATGGATCTAAACAGGGCTGTATAGAGCTGTAGCATAACCTCACGCTTTAAAACTCAATTCCGCAGCTAACGAAAGCGAATACAACATATTCCTTCTATCCAACATTATCAGCTTGGGTGGAAAATTAAAAAAGTCTCAGGTCATGAAATCCAAGATCCATCTGTTCCTCCACACTATCCAGTATTCTGCCTTTATCCCTGTATTCTGCATTCAAGTCTCACCTTCCAAAATGAATCACTTCACACTTTTCCTGATTTAACTCCATCTACCACTTCTCAGCCCAGCTCTACATCCAGTCAATGTCCCGTTGCAACCTACAACAGATCTCCACACTCTTCACTACTCCACCAACCTTCGTGTCATTGGCAAACTTACTAACCCACTCTTCCACTCACACATCCAAGTCATTCATAAAATCACAACGAGCAGAAGTCCTGTAACCTCTCCCTGCAGAAACCCACTGGTCACTGAGCTCCAGGCTGAATGATTTCCATCTGTCATCACCCTCTATCTTCTATGGGCCAGGAATTCTATATCCAGACAGGCAGGTTTCCCTGTATCCCATGCTCTGTACTTTCTCAATGAGCCATAAATGTGTTTTGTCACATTCTCAAAGGATTCAATAAGATTTGTGAGTCATGACCTGTCCCTTACAAAGCCATGCTGACTTCCTCTAATCAAACTATGGTTTTCCAAGGAATCACAAATCCTGTCTCTCAGAGTCCTCTCCAATAATCTGCACATCACAGACAGAAGACTGACAGGTCTGTGATTCCCAGGATTATCTCTATTCCCTTTCTTGAACAACACATGGCTGATTCACCAAACCTGCACATCTTTGGGCTGTGGGTGGAAACCTAAGCACCTATTGGAAACTCACACAGACATGGAGAGAAGTGCAAACTCCACACAGACAGTCGCCTGGGGCTGGAATCAAAATCACGTCCCTGGTGCTGTGAGGTAGCAGTGCTAACCACTGAGCCACCGTGCTGCCCCATGTAACTCTCTAGAGCCCTGCTTCTGATCCTTGGTTCCTCAACCTTCGGTTAGCTTCCTTCTTCCTCTTGACTAGATGTTCTACTTCACTTGGAACCTTGTCAAATGCTTTACTAAATCTCATGTAGACAACGGTGACTGCTCTGCCTTCGTCTATCTCTTGGCCAACTCCTCGAAGAATCAATCCAGTGTGTGAAACACGGTTTCCCACTCACAAAGCAATGCTGACTATCTCTAATCAGCCCTTGCCTTTCCAAATATATGTAGCTCCTTTCTCTCAGAATCTCCTCCAACAACTTCCCCAACACTGGGCTCACGGGACTGTAATTTCCTTGCTTTTCCCTGCAACCCTTAAGTGATGGAATAACATTAGCCACCTTCCAGTCTTCCGGTAACTCATTGTGTCTGTGGATAATATAAATATCTCTGTTAGGGACACCGCAACCTCTTCCCTAGCTTCCCACAATATTCTAGGATAGACATAATGAGCTACTGAGGATTGATCGACCTTTGTTTGTTTTAAGACTCCAACACTTTCTCTTCTCTGGTGAGGATTCTTTCCAAGACATCACTATTTATTTCCCCAGGTTCCCGAGCTTCCATGTCTTTCTCCACAGTAACTTCTGACAACACTATCTTGTCCAATATCTCACCCACCTCCTGATAGTTAAGGTGCCCTATTCTCTACCAAGTTACTCCTTAGCCCTTATTGAAACTTGTGTAAAGGCTTCTGATAATTCAAATACACCGTATCCCCGGTACAGCCACTCCTTCACCCTTATCTACTCTGCCATTTATACTCACACCAATAAAAATACAATCCAACAGGCTCAAAAACACATTGTCTTTTTATTAAATGTGTTTCTAAGGGTCCAGTTATTGTATATTGACATATCATTTCAAACATATTTCAGCTCCTGACCTACTGTCAGGCTGACACTGTTTGGTTTCAGACTGGCAGCAGAAATGGTTATGGGAGTTCTTGTTTCTCAGTCTGAAAAAGGTAGCTTACAGGTTCAACAGGTAGTAGAGGCTTTGGAATTAAGGAGGGAATGATGTGGGGACTGTATGAGATTATGGACACAGAGAGTGCAGTGGTGACTGAAGGACGTTATGGAGATAGGGAGTGCTGTGGGGCCTGAAAGGGGCCAAAGAGATCTGCAGGGCTGTTGGGTCTGAAGGAGGTTGCACAGATCAGGAGGATCATGGGGATTGAAGGAGGTTACTCTGAACGGGAGGGTCATTGGGTCAGGATGAGATTATGGAGATAGGGAGGGTCGTGGGGCCTTTTGGAGGTTATGGAGTTAGGGAGGTTTGTGGGGAATGATTCAGGTTACATGGATAGGAAGAGTCGTGGGGACTGAAGGAGTTTATGGAGACAGGGAGGGCTGTGGGGACTGAAGGAGGTTATATAGATAGTAAGTTTATAGAGATGCACAGTGACTACTGGCATTTAGTGATGCAGCGGGCTGTAGTTACTGGGACGGGGGGGGGGGGGGGGGGGGCTGTCTTACAGTGATAGGGAGGGTTGTGGAAGATGGAACAGCTTGACAGATATAGGGCGGGTTTTAGGAATGGGAGGACTTTCCAGGGATTTTGAGGAATGCAGGGATGGGACGTGGTAACAATCACAGGGAAGATTTTGGGAACTTGTTCTGAGATGGGGACAACTGAGAACAGAAGTGAGCCAAACAGTAAGGACAGGCAGGGACAAGGTAGGATTAATCAATTAAACTGCATTTATTTCAATGCAAGGGGCCTAACAGGGAAGGCAGCTTAACTCAGGGCATGGTTAGGAACATGGGACTGGGATCGCATTGCAATTGCAGAAACATGGCTCAGGGATGGGAAAGACTGGCAGCTTAATGTTCCAGGATACAAATGCTACAGGAAGGATAGAAAGGGAGGCAAGAGAGGAGGGGGAGTGGTATTTTTGATTAGGGATAGCATTACAGCTGAGCTGAGGGAGGATATTCCCAGAAATACATCCAGGGAAGTTATTTGGGTGGAACTGAGAAATAAAAAGGGATGATCACCTTATTAGGATTGTATTACAGACCCTCCAACAGTCAAAGGGAAATTGCCAAACAAACTTCTAAGGAGATCTCAGCTATCTGTAAGAATAATAGGGTAGGTATGGGAGGGGATTTTAACTTTCCAAACATCGGCTGGGACTGCCATAGTGTTAAAAGTTTAGATGGAGAGGATTTTTTTTAAGTGTGTAGAAGATAATTTTCTGATTCAGTATATGGATGTACCTACTAGAAAAGGTGCAAAACTTGACCTACTCTTGGCAAATAAGGCAGGGCAGGTGACTGAGGGGTCAGTGGGTGAGCACGTTGGGGCCAGCGACCATAATTCTATTTGTTTTAAAATAGTGATGGAAAAGGATAGACCAGATCTAAAAGTTGATGTTCTAAATTGGAGAAAGGCCCATTTTGATGGTATGAAGCAAGAACTTTTGAAAGCCGATTGGCGGCAGATGTTCGAAGGTAAAGGGACGGCTGGAGAATGGGAAGCCTTCAGAAATAAGATAACAAGAGTCCAGAGAAAGTATATTCCTGTCAGGGTGAAAGGGAAGACTGGTAAGTAGAGAGAATCCTGGATGACTAAAGAAATTGAGTGTTTGGTTCAGAAAAAGAAGGAAGCATATGTCAGGTATAGATAGGATAGATCAAGTGAATCCTTAGAAGAGTATAAAGGAAGTAGGAGTATACTTAAGAGGGAAATCAGGAGGGCAAATGCGGACATGAGATAGGTCTGACAAATAGAATTAAGGAGAATGCAAAGGGTTTTTAAAAAATATATTAAGAAAAAAAGGGTAACTAGGGAGAGAATAGGGCCGCACAAAGATTAGCAAGGCGGCCTTTTTGTGCAGCCACAGAAAATGGGGGAGATACTAAATGAATATTTTGCATCAGTATTTATTGTGGAAAAGCATATGGAAGATATAGACTGTAGAGAAAGAGATGGTGACATCTTGCAAAACGTCCAGATTACAGAGGAGGAAGTGCTGGATGTCTTGAAATGGTTAAAGGTGAACAAATCCCCAGGAACTGATCAGGTGGACCCGAGAACTCTGTGGGAAGCTAGAGAAGTGATTGCTGGGCCTCTTGCTAAGATATTTGTATCATCAATAGTCACAGGTGAGGTGCCAGAAGACTGGAGGTTGGCAAAAGTGGTGCCACTGTTTAAGAAGGGTGGTAAAGACAAGCCAGGGAACGACAGACCAGTGAGCCTGACCTCGGCGGTGGGCAAGTTGTTGGAGGGAATCCTGAGGGACAGGATATACACGTATTTGGAAAGGCAAGGACTGATTAGGGGTAGTCAACAAGGCTTTGTGTGTGGGAAATCATGTCTCATAAACTTGATTGAGTTTTTTGAAGAAGTAAAAAAAAGATTGAGGAGGGCAGAGTGATAGATGTAATCTATATGGACTTCAGTAAGGCGTTCCACAAGGTTCCCCATGGGAGACTGATTAGCAAGGTTAGAACTCATGGAATACAGGGAGATCTAGCCATTTGGATACAGAACTGGCTCAAAGGTAAAAGACAGAGGGTGGTGGTGGAGGGTTGTTTTTCAGACTGGAGGCATGTGACCAGTGGAGTGCCACAAGGATCGTTGCTGGGTCCTCTACTTTTTGTCATTTACATAAATGATTCGGATGTAAGCAGAAGAGGTACAGTTAGTAAGTTTGCAGATGACACCAAAATTGGAGGACAGCGAAGAATGTTACCTCAGATTACAACAGGATCTGAACCAGCTGAGCCAATGGGCTGAGAGCTCGCAGATGGAGTTAAGTTCAGATATATGCAAGGTGCTGCATTTTAGGAAAGCAAATCTTAGCAGGACTTATACACTTAATGGTAAGTTCCTCGGGTGTGTGGCTGAACAAAGATACCTTGGAGTGTGGGTTCATAGTTCCTTGAATGAGGAGTCACAGGTAGTCAGGATAGTGAAGGCGGCATTTGGTATGCTTTCCTTTATTGGTCAGAGTGTTGAGTGCAGGAGTTGGGAGGTCATGTTGCGCTGAACAGGACATTGATTCGGCCACTGTTGGAATATTGCATGCAATTTTGGTAGACTTCCTATCGGAAAGGTTTGTAAAACTTGAAATGGTTCAGAAAAGATTTACAAGGATGTTGCCAGGGTTTGAGGATATGAGCTACAGGGAGAGGCTGAACAGGCTGGGGCTATTTTCACTGGAGCGTCGGAGGCTGAGGGGTGACCTTACAGAGGTTTACAAAATTATGAGGGGTATGGATAGGATAAATAGACAAAGTCTTTTCCCTTGGGGTCAGGGAGTCCAGAAATAGAGGGCATAGGTTTATGTTGAGAGGGGAAAGATATAAAAGAGACCCAAGGGGCAACTTTTACACAGAGGGTGGTTCCTGTATGGAATGAGCTGCCAGAGGATGTGGAGGAGGCTAGTACAATTACAGCATTTAAGAGGCATTTGGATGGGTATATGAATAGGAAGGATTTGAAGGGATTTGGGCCAGGCGCTGGCAGGTGGGACGAGACTGAATTTGGACATCTGGTCGGCATGGACGGGTTGGACCGAAGGGCGAGTTTCCAAATTGTACATCTTTATGACTCTATCATTCATAGAGGTTTTAGAAATAAACTGTGTGGTCACGTCTGGAGGAGGTTAAAGGTATAAAGGTTTTTACCGAAGGAAATTCCATCAATCGGGACCAGCAGAGTTTACAGAGACTGAGTGCGTTTTAGAGACAGGAAGAGTTCATAGTCATCATTAGAAATGCAGAAACTAATTTATGAGAGAAGCAGGGTCACTCTGCTTTGTGCCCAGACACAAGGAGGAGTCTAACGGCTGGAGGAGGTTACTAAGGTACAGAGCTTTTTTGTTGTCGTGACGGGAATGTTACAGAGATCATGAAGGTAGTAGGAGTTCAAAGAAGTCACAAAGACAGGGAGGTTTTTCAGGTCTGGAAAGGACTACACTGACCAGGATGGCTTAAGGAACTGAAGAGTTGTTTTTCTTCAGTTAAGGAGAGATGTGACAGAACCCGGCACTAAAGGCAAAGGCAAAAACTTGGAGAGTTGTACTGGTCGGAGGAGCTTACAGGGATAGGCAGGATTGTTGGGGCTGATAGAGATAGGGGAAGTGGTATTTATGAAACAGACAGTGGAGAAACTGACAGACATAGGGAGGGTTCTGTGGAACAGTTGAATTTACAGACAAGATGGTGATAATGAAGCCTGAGAATTTTCTCATGTTCCTTGCCCAGCATTGTTCCTACATCATGCCCTCAGGGTCTGAATTAAAGCCCATGAACTCCTCCCTGTGCTGTTTACTGTGAGTGATCTTACCGGCTGCAGGATTTACTGAAGGCTCCAGATTTCACTCTCCATCTCTCTCTGGCTGAGCAACTGTCTTCAATGTGGTGATGTACGAGACAGGAATTGGGAATTTTGCTGAGTCAGGGACATCAGGAATACCTACAGGAGACAGAATGGTAAATTACACTGCTGCAATGAAGGGTACACATGGAGAATGGCACTGAGTCCCACAGAGATCTGGAAATTCCCAGTCTCCATCCATGGCCTGTGCAGTTGCTTCCCTCTGGAGTGGAGAATGCTGTTGGCTCAGGATCTGGAGGAGCTGCAAGAGTGAGAGACACTGACAGAGGCAGCAATTAGACCCTCACAGTGAGGGATAACACATGGAGAGAGACAGTGATATCAACAGAGTGCAGGAATGTATCAGGATCACACAATGGTATCATCAGAAGTGGTTCTGACCAGTGAGCACTGCTACCAGTACTCAGGGAGGACTGAGCTATTTTATTGAGATAGGTTCCTCTGGTACCAGGATTATGCAGTGTGATATAAATGGACACAGATGAGGAGGGGGACAGGTCTGAGGTGAATGGAAATTCCCAAGTCCAAAGAGAAAGGTTGAAATATTGGAACACCATGGAGATATGAATGAAGACCAAAAGAAACAGTAAGGGACTGAGTTTAATTAAAAATGACATTGTCAAACAGATTTGTGACAGGAAATTATTGGTTAAAATAAAGTAAATGCCATTTCCGCCCCTCACAATTCCTCATACACCACAAGTGACATCACTTCCATCCCTCACATCATCGCTGATGTCACACACACAGTGACTTCTACGCCCCCCGATCCCCCCCCCCCCCCCCCCACTGCCGTGTTTGCCACCACTTCGGCCCCCACCAACGCCACTCATCTGCATTCTGCTGACACCCCCCCCCCCCCAGATCCCACGTCACTATTCCTGCCCCCAGAACCCTGAGGGGAACCCCACCCCTGCTCATGACTCCACCCCCATTCCCCCTAACACCACACCCACTCCAGTTACAGGCTCAGTTCCCTCCCCCAACTCCACACCTATGCCTGGTCCCAGCTCCCAGTCCTGCCGAGTTTTCACCATCCCCCCTGACCTCCCCCTCACAGAGGATGAATGATCAGTCCTCAGCAAAGGCCTCACCTTTATCCCCCTCCATCCACATATCAATGAATTTAATACACGCCGTGACATCGAACACTTCTTCCACCACCTCCACCTCAGAGCTTACTTTTACAATGAAGATTCCCGCCTATTTTCTGAGGACCCCTTTGCCGCCTCCAATACACTCCATCCACCTGGACACCCCGCGCTGGCCTATTACCTGCCTTCGATTTCTTCATTTCCAACTTCCTCCGAGACATTAACTGCCTCAACCTATCTCCCCCCTCCCCCACTCCAAACTCTCACCCTCACAACGTACAGCCGTCCACTTCCTCTGCTCCAATACCAACCTCACCATCAAACCAGCAGATAAAGGGGGTGCACTGGTAGTCTGGTGCACTGACCTCTACACCGCTGAAGCCATGATGCCAACTCAAAGACACCTCCTCCTACCACCCCCTCTACCATGACCCACCTCCCATCACCAAACCGTCATCTCCCAGAGCATACAGAACCTCATCACCTCAGGAGGAGATCTCCCACCCACAGCTTCCACCCTCATTGTCCGGGATCCCCCACTGTCCGGTTCTACAAGTCTAACCACCCCAACTGCCCTATTGTCTCAGCATGCTCCTACCTCACCGAACTCATGTCTCCCTACCTTGACATTGTCCTGTCCCCCCTAGTCCAGGAACTACACACATTCGTTTGAGACACCACTCACACCCTACCCCTCCTCTAAGACTTCCATTTCCCTGGCCCACCAACGCCTCACCTTCACCATGAATATCCAATCCCTCTACACCTCCATCCACCATGACCAGGACCTCGAAGCCCTCTGTTTCTTCATCTCCCGACGTCCACAACAGTACCATTCCACCGAGACTCTCATTCGGTTGGCTGAACTTGTCCTCACCCTTAACAATTTTTCCTTTGAATCCTCCCACTTCCTCCAGACCAAAGGGGTAGCCATTAGCACCCGTATGGGCCCCAGCTCTGCCTGTCTCTTTGTTGGCTACGGAGAACAGTCCATCTTCTGTAATTACACCGGCACCACTCCCCACCTCTTCCTCCGCTACATTGATGACTGCATTGGCGCCACCTCGTGCTCCCGTGAGGAGTTTGAGCAATTCATCAACTTCACCAACATATTCCACCCTGACCTTAAATTTACCTGGACCATCTCTGACACCTCCCTTCCCTTCCTGGACCTCTCCATCCCCATTAATGACGACCGACTTGACACTGACATTTTTTACAAACCCACTGACTCCCATAGCTACCTGGATTACACCTCTTCCCACCCTATCTCCTGCAAAAATGCCATCCCGTATTCCCAACTCCTCCACCTTTGCCGTATCTGCTCCCAGGAGGATCAGTTCCACCACAGAACACACCAGGTGGCCTCCTTCTTTAGAGACTGCAATTTTCCTTCCCACGTGGTTAAAGATGCCCTCCAACGCATCTCGTCCACATCCCGCACCTCCGCCCTCAGACCCCACCCCTCCAACCATAACAAGGACAGAACGCCCCTGGTGCTCACCTTCCACCCTACCAACCTTCGCATCAACCAAATTATCCGCTGCCATTTCCTCCACCTCCAAACGGACCCCACCACCAGGGATATATTTCCCTCCCCACCCCTCTCCACTATCCGCAAAGACCATTCCCTCCGTGACTACCTAGTCAGTTCCATGCCCCCCGAAAAACCCACCCTCCCATCCTGGCACCTTCTCCTGCCACCGCAGGAATTGCAAAACCTGCGCCCACACCTCTCCCCTCACCACCATCCAAGGCCCCAAAGGAGCCTTCCACATCCAAAGTTTCACCTGCACATCCACCAATATCATTTATTGTATCCGTTGCTCCCGATGCGGTCTCCTCTACATTGGGGAGATTGGACACCTCCTAGCAGAACACTTTAGGGAATATCTCGGGTACACCCGCACCAATCAACCCCACCGCCCTGTGACCCAACATTTCAACGTCCCCTCCCACTCTGCCGAGGACATGCAGGTCCTGGGCCTCCTTCACCGCCACTTCCTCACCACCCGATGCCTGGAGGAAGAACGCCTCACCTTCCGCCTCGGAACACTTCAACCCCAGGGAATCAATGTGGACTTCACCAGTTTCCTCATTTCCCCTTCCCCCATCTCACCCCACCTCCAGCCTTCCAGCTCAGCACCGCCCTCATGACCTGTCCTAATGGCCTATCTCCCTTCCCACCGATCCACTCCACCCTCCTCTCTGACCTATCACCCCCATCCCCACCCCCATTCACCCATTGTACTCTTTGCTACCTTCCCCCATCCTCCTCTCTGACCTATCACCCCCATCCCCACCCCCATTCACCTATTGGACTCTATGCTACTTTCTCCCCATCCCCACCCCCTCTCATTTATCTCCCCACTCTGCAGGCTCCCTGCCTCTGTTCCTGATGAAGGGCTTTTGCCCGAAATGTCGATTTTCCTGCTCCTCAGATGCTGCCTGACCTGCTGTGCTTTTCCAGCACCACTGTAATCTAGACTCTGGTTTCCAGCATCTGCAGTCCTTGTTTTTACCTTATTGGAGGAGGAGACTACCGAGAAAGGCATATTGTAGACACTGAACCAAGTTACAGGGATAGGGATGGTAGTCTGGAATGCAGTACATTTCAAATATGTGGAGGGACTATCGGGAAGGGAGGAGGTTACAGCGATAGGATCTGTTATAGGAATTAAAAATTATTGATGACACTGGACCACAAGACATGCCGTAGATAGACTGTTGCAGAGTAGTGAGTTTTAATATAACAGAACTTACATTGGTGTGGTGATTGAGCCTGGGGTGTGTGTGTATACTGTGCTCCCCTCCAGCACTGTATCTGTGTCATGTTGTGTTAACAGATGTTTGGAGCCCTCTCATTGCTCTTTGCTCTGTGCACTGTGGGTGACCTTACCTCACTACAGGATTTATTGAAGGCTCCAGATCTCCTTTCCCTTTGTCTCTCTCTGGCAGACCAACTGCGTTCAATGTGATGATGCACGATCCACCCCGCAGCTGTGAAGACTATTGAGTCAGGACTTTCCTGAGTATCTACAGGAGACAGAGAAATAGACAGAATGGGAAATTAAACAGATGCAGTGAGGGTTACACATGGAGAATGGCACTGAGTTCCACAGAGATCTGGAAAATGGAGCGATATTAAGTGATAGTCCCAGATTGCTGGAAGATGTCAGGATCACACAATTGTGTGGGAAGAATGGGTTTAGCTTCATGATGCACTGGTATCAGTGCTCAGGGATGAGCACCCAGTGAGCAGGTGAAGTAATGGCCTAGTGGTATTATTGCGAGAGAATGTATCCAAAACCTCAGCTAATGTTCAGGAGAGGCAGGATTGAATCCCGCCATCTGAAAAGGAGACATTTGAAATCAATAATTTTAAAAATAATAATTAACAATCCACAAAGAAGTATGAAACCATTACTGATGTACAACAAATCCAAACACTTGTCCTTTAGAGAAGGACATCTGCCCATCCTCACGTGGTCTGCACGACATCCCCACAGCAAAGGGTTTGCCTCTCAATTACCCTCTGAAATGGCCGAGCAAGTTACTCAGTTCAAGGGCAGCTAGGGCTGGGCAAGAAAGGCTGGTCAGCCAGAGACTCACACATCCCATACCTGATTTTAAAAACATCTATTAGGATGGTTCCCCTGGAACTGTGCTGGGACCAGTGTCCTGGCCAATCATGTCGGTAGGTTTATGGACAGGGCATTAAACTGACAGAGAGGATGCAGGTGAAAGGAGCTTTTCAAATCCAAAGGGAAAAGGTGAAGCAATGGAACAGCATGGGAATGTGGCTGAAGACAAGCAGAAAGGAACAGGATGGGACAGAGTTTAACTAAAATTGTACATCAGAAAATAGACTTGTGACAGAAAATTGTGGAAGAGAGTATATTATGTTTTTGAACGGACAAAGTTGCTGCAATAAGGTCGATGGATTTGTGACACAGAGATAAAAGAGATTTAGACACCAGGGAGACATGGATACAGGGTGAACAAAAATATTCAGTGGTTCGTAATCATGTGCAAACTCAGGCAAAAGGGGCAACGCTAACAATAATGGATACCAAAGGCATTACAGAGAAAGCATTTGGCCTCAGATCATGAAGTCGAGTCAGTCTGAATGTAAATTCTGGCTACTACTTGCCAAGGACACAAGCAGCAGAACAGTTTTAGCCACCAAACAGCGCTTCATTGCTCATCACTGCATTAAACAGGAACTCATTGGAATTTTTTAACAAAGGCATTGTGATAATTTTGGAAAACGTCAATATTTGTATAATCTGGGACAATCACACGGTCAACATTGATATTGGAAGGAGTTCGGAATTTTTTTTTTCAGTGTTTCTTTGAAAAACACATTGTGCAACTGTTAAGGGACATAACTATCGCAGAGCGACCGTGTAATGAAACTTAGTGAATGAGTCATGTCACCAGGAGAGATCCTTCAGGAAATTGTGATAAAGTGCAGTTTAATTAAATATAAAGTTTTAAAGTGAATCACAGAAAGGACAAGCTACAACTAGAAACAAAAATAGCCAATGACATGAGTTTGAGAGGAGAACTGACCAAGGTAAATAGGCTAAACAGACTGGAATATGTGTCTGTAAATGGACAATGGAAATCATTTGAAGGGACAATGCAAAATATTCAACAAAAGGACGTTCGAATGAAACAGTAAAAACCTCAGCAAGAAATTCCCACTGATCCCTCACTCAGATCAAAAGGAATCATACTAGATTATGAGGCTGAGAAGATCACCAAAAAGTACTTAAAATCCTGAAGTGAGAGTGTATTTTAGGAGTAAATGTAAATGGATTGGAATGGGTCTGCTCGCAGGAGGAGGGCTGTGGGAAGGGGAGCCGCGGTCAGGGTTCATTGACACAATAGGAACAGGGAGAGGTGAAGGTGCTGGAGGTGGTGAGAGTGTTACAGAGAGGGGTCAGGGTGTTACAAAGCCAGTACGGATTGCTGCAGCTGGAGGGGTTTGCAGAGGGACGGAGGGACATGGGTATTTTTATATATTCATTCATGGGATGTGGGTGTCACGGCCTGGAACAACGTTCTTTGACCCCTCTGCTAATTACCCAGAGGGCAGCTCAGAGTCAGCCATATTGCTGTGGGTCTGGAGTCACATGTCGGCCAGACCAGGTTAGAATATTTGATGTCTTTCCCTAAAGGGGGTTTGTGAACTAGATCAGTTCTTCCCACTGATCAACAATGTTTTAATGGTGGCCCCACCAATGTCTTTTACAGCCACAACATGACATCCTTCTCCTATTCTTAATGCTCTCCCCAAAGAAGGTAACCATCCCAAACGCCTGCTTCACCAGCCTGTCTACCTGGGACACCACTTACAAAGAACTGTCTACCTGCATCCTTGGGTCTCTGACTGACAACACTACCCAGGGCCCAAACATTAACTGTACAGGTCCCACCCTGGTTTGTTTCACCAAAATGGAACACCTCACATTTATCTAATTAAACTCCATCTGCTATTCTTCAGCCCACTATCCCAGCAGTACTGTTCATCCTGTTGTATCATAGATAACCTTCTTCGCTGTCCACTTTCCCACCAATTTCAGTGTCACCCAAAACAATTACTTACCAGGAAACCAATATTCCCATCCTCAAAGAATTCAATCAGGTTTGTGAGGCATGACCTGACCCCTCACAAACCCATACTGACTGTGGCTAATTTAACTATGGTTTTCCAAGTAGTCATAAATCCTGTGATGCTGTGACTCTTACACACACAGCGAGGGAGGGACTTGCTGAGACACACAGCGAGGGAGGGATATGCGCACATACAGCGAGGGAGGGACACACACACAGAGCGAGAGAGGGACACACACACACACAAACGCAGAGCGAGTTGACACACACACACAGCGAGGGAGGGATATGCACATAGACAGCAAGGGAGGGACACGCACACACACTGAGAATTAGGAACAAGCAGAAACACGGCGAGTGGGAGGGCATGTGCACAGAAATTGAGAGGGTGCACGCACACACAGCGAGAGGGGACACGCACAGGCACAGCGAGGGAGGGACACGCGCACACACAAAGAAAGGGGGGATATGCACTCACACTGCGAGGGGGATATACATAAAGAGCAAGGGAGGGACACACACACAGCGAGGGAGTGACACGGACACATAGCAAGAGGGACACACATACACAGAAAGCGAGGAAGGGACACACACACTCACTCACACAGCGTGGGAGGGACATAAAGGCACAGTGAGGAAGTGACACGCATATATACACACACACACACACACACACACACACAGAGCAAGGGAGGAACACTCACATACACTGCAAGGGGGACACACACACAGCGAGGGTGGGACACGTGCATGCACAAGCACACAAACACAGGCACACACCGTGAGAATGGGACACACACACACACACAGCGAGGGGGGACACGCACACTCACAGCGAGGGAGGGAGACTCACATACAAAGCGAGACAGAGAGACATCCACACAACGTGAGGGAGTGACACACACGCAACCAGCGAGTGAGGGACACGCAGCGAAGGGACACATACACAAACACGTACTGTGAGGGTGTGACACATACAAACACACACACACAGCAAGGGAGGGACTTGCTGAAATATGCAGAGAGGGAGGAACACGCACACACACAGCGAAGGATGGACACGCAAACACACAACGAGGGAGGGACACATACACACAGCAAGGGAGGGACACGCACACACAACGAGGGAGGGACACGCACACACAGCAAGGGAGGGACACGCACACACAGCGATGGAGGGACACACATAAACAGCGATGGAGGGACACACACAAACACCGAGGGAGGGACACACACGCACACAGTGAAGGGGACACGAACGCAGTGAGGGAGACACGCACACAGCGAGGGAGGGTCACGCACACACACAGCGAGGGAGGGACACGCACACACAGCGAGGGAGGGACACGCACAAACACAGAGAGGGAGGGACACGCACAAACACAGAGAGGGAGGGACACGCACACACACAGCGAGGGACGGACACGCGCACACACAAAGGATGGCCACACTCACACAGCAAAGGATGGACATGCAAATACACAGCGAGGGAGGGACACACACACACAACGAGGGAGGGACACACACACACAGCGAGGGAGGGACACACTCACACACAGCGAGGGAGGGACACACACACACACAACGAGGGAGGGACACACACAAACAGCGAGGGAGGGACACACACGCACACAGTGAGGGGGACACAAACGCAGTGAGGGAGACACGCACACAGCGAGGGAGGGACACACACACCCACACACACACACACACAGAGTGAGGGACATGCACACACAGAGAGGGAGGGACACGCACACACAGCGAGGGAGGGACACGCACGTACACCACAAGGGAGGGACACGCACGCACACAGTGAGGGGGACACACACACAGCAAGGGATGGACACACACACACAGCGAGGGAGGAATCACACTCACACACAGCGAGGGAAGGACATGCACACACAGCGAGGGAGGGACACGCACACACAGCAAGGGAGGAATCACACTCACACACAGCGAGGGAAGGACACACACAGCGAGGGAAGGACACACACAGCGAGGGAAGGACACACACAGCGAGGGAAGGACACACACAGCTAGGGAGGGAGACGCACAGCGAGGGAGGGACACGCACAGCGAGGGAGGGACACGCACGCACACAGTGCAAGACACACGCACACAGCGAGGGAGGGATACACACACACACAACGATGAGGGACACGCATACACAGCGAGGGAGGGACACAGGTAGGGAGGGACACGCGCACACAGCGAGGAAGGAATCACACTCACACACAGCGAGGGAAGTACACACACACACAGCGAGGGAGGGACTCCCACAGCGAGGGAGGGACACACATACAACAGCCAGGGAGGGACACACACGCACACAGCGACGGAGGGACACGCGCACACAGCGAGGAAGGAATCACACTCACACACAGCGAGGGAAGTACACGCACACACAGCAAGGGAGGGACACACATACAAACAGCAAGGGAGGGACACACACACAGCAAGGGAAGGACACGCTCACACACAGCGAGCGAAGGACACACGCACACAGCAAGGGAGGGATACGCTCACACACAGTGAGGGAGGAACACGCACACACTGTAGAGTGAGAGACATGCACTCCCACAGCGAGGGAGGGACACGCACACACACACACAGAGCGAGGGAGGGACCCTCACATACACAGCGAGGGACGGACAGGCACACACACACCGCAAGTGGGGAACACGCACGCACACAGTGAGGGGGACACACACACAGCGAGGGAGGGACACACAGACACAGCGAGGGAGGGACACGTACAGTGAGGGGGACACACACACGGTGAGGGAGGGACACGCTCATACACAGCGAGGGAGGGAAACACACACACAGCGAGGGAGGGACGCGCACACACAGAGCGAGGGAGGGACACACACACACACACACACACACACCCCGAGGGAGGGACACGCACACACACCACAAGTGGGGGACACGCATACACTGCAAGGGAGGGACACACACACACAGGGAGAGAGGGACACACACACACAGCAAGGGAGGGACACACACGCACTGCGAGGGAGGGACACGCACGCACACAGTGAGGGAGGGACACGAACGCACACACTGAGGGAGGGACACACACACAGCGAGGGAGGGACGCGCACACACACAGCGAGGGAGGGACACGCACACACACACACACAGAGCAAGGGAGGGACACGCACACACACACATAGCGAGGGAGGGACACGCACACCCACTGCAAGGGAAGGACACGCACACCCACAGTGGGGAAGGAACACGCACACATACAGCGAGAGAGAGACACACACACACACACAGCGAGAGAGAGACACACACAGTGAGGGGGACACGCACACAGCGAGGGAGGGAAACACACGAAGCGAGGGAGGGACACACACACAGCGAGGGAGGGACACACACACAGCAAGGGAAGGAGACGCTCACACACAGCGAGAGAGGGACACACACACACAAAGCGAGGGAGGGACACACACGCACACAGTGAGGGGGACATGCACACAGCGAGAGAGGGACACACACACACACACACAGTGAGGGAGGGACACACACACAGCGAGGGAGGGACACACACACACAGCGAGGGTGGGACAAGCACACACACAGCGAGGGAGGGACACACACAAACACACGAGGAGGGACACGCACACACAGTGAGGGAGGGACGCGCCAACACAGTGAGGGAGGGACACACTCACACAGCGAGGGTGGGACACATGCACACAGCGAGGGAGGGATACACACACACAGCGAGGGAGGGACACACACACAGCGAGGGAGGGACACACACAGACAGCGAGGGAGGGACACACACACACAGCGAGGGAGGGACACACACAGACAGCGAGGGAGGGACACACACACACACACACACACACACACACAGCGAGGGAGGGACACGCACACACAGCGAGGGAGGGACACGCACACACAGCGAGGGAGGGACACACACACACAGCGAGGGAGGGACACACACAAACACACGAGGAGGGACGCGCCAACACAGTGAGGGAGGGACGCGCACACACAGCGAGGGGGGGACGCGCACACACAGCGAGGGAGGGACACGCACACACACAGCGAGGGAGGGGCACACACACAGCGAGGGACAGACACACACACAGACGAGGGATGGACACACACACGAGGGAGGGACGCACACACGAGGGAGGGAAGGACACACTCACACAGCGAGGGAGGGACAGACTCACACAACAAGGGAGGGACACGTGCACACAGCAAGGGAGGGGCACGTGCACACAGCGAAGGAGGGACACGCGCGCACAGCGAGGGAGGGACACGCGCGCACAGCGAGGGAGGGACACGTGCACACAGCGAGGGAGGGACACGCGCGCACAGCGAGGTAGGGACACGCGCGCACAGCGAGGGAGGGACACGCGCGCACAGCGAGGGAGGGACACATACACACATAGCGAGGGAGGGACACGCACACCCACTGCAAGGGAAGGACACGCACACCCACAGCGAGGGAGGGACAAGCACACACACAGTGAGGAAGGAACACACACACATACAGCGAGAGAGAGACACACACAAACACACACAGCGAGAGAGGGACACACACAGCGAGGGGGACACGCACACAGCGAGGGAGGGAAACACACAAAGCGAGGGAGGGACACACACACACAGTGAGGGAGTGACACACACACAGCGAGGGAGGGACACACACACACACACACAGCGACGGAGGGACACACACACACACCTCCGAGGGAGCGACTCGCACACATACACAGCGAGGGAGGGACACACACACAAACGCACACACACATCAAGGGAGGGAGACGCACACACAGCGCAAGTGGGAGACAACGCACACACTGCAAGGGAGGGACACACGCTCACAGCGAGGGAGGGACACGCACACACAGCGAGGGAGGGACACGCACACACAGCGAGGGAGGGACACGCACGCAGACGGCGAGGGAGGGACACGCACACACACAGTGAGGGAGGGACACGCACACACACAGCGAGGGAGTGGAACATACACACAGCGAGGGAGGGACACACACACACACACACACACACACACACACAAAACGAGGAGGGACACACTCACACAGCGAGGGAGGGACGCGCGCACACAACGAGGGAGGGACACGCGCACACAGCGAGTGAGGGGAACGCACACAGTGACGGAGGGACACACACACTCACACACAAAGGGAGGGACAGACACACAGTGAGGGGGACACGCCCACAGCGAGGGAGGGGCACACGCAAACAGTGAGGGAGCGACGCGCTCACACACAGTGAGTGACGGACACGTACATACACAGTGATGGAGACACACACACACAGCGAGGGAGGGACACACACGCACTGCGAGGGAGGGACACGCACGCACATAGTGATGGAGGGACGCGCACACACACAGCAAGGGAGGGACACGCACCACGCGCACACACACACACACACAGAGCAAGGGAGGGACACGCACACCCACAGCGAGGGAGGGACAAGCACACACACAGTGAGGAAGGAACACGCACACATACAGCGAGAGAGAGACACACACACACACACACAGCGAGAGAGGGACACACACAGTGAGGGGGACACGCACACAGCGAGGGAGGGAAACACACAAAGCGAGGGAGGGACACACACACAGCGAGGGAGGGACAAACACACAGCAAGGGAGGGACACACGCACACAGTGAGGGGGACATGCACACAGCGAGGGAGGGACACACACACAGCGAGGGAGGGACACACACACAGCGAGGGAGGGACACACAAACAGAGAGGGAGGGTCACACACAAACAGTGAGGGAGGGACGCGCCAACACAGTGAGGGAGGGACGCTGCACACACACCGAGAGAGGGACGCGCACACACAGCGAGGGAGGGACGCGCACACACAGCGAGGGAGGGACACACACACAGCGAGGGAGGGACACACACACAGCGAGGGAGGGACACACAAACAGAGAGGGAGGGTCACACACAAACAGTGAGGGAGGGACGCGCCAACACAGTGAGGGAGGGACGCGCACACACACCGAGAGAGGGACGCGCACACACAGCGAGGGAGGGACGCGCACACACAGCGAGGGAGGGACACACACACACAGAGACAGCGAGGGAGGGACACACACACACGCACACACACAGAGCGAGGGAGGGACACACACACACGCACACACACAGAGCGAGGGAGGGACACACACACACACACACAGCGAGGGAGGGACACACACACACAGCGACGGAGGGGGACACACACACACACACACCCTCAAGGGAGCGACTCGCACACACACACACACACACACAGCGAGGGAGGGACACACACACACAGCGAGGGAGGGACACACACACAAACGCACACACACACACATCAAGGGAGGGAGACGCACACACAGCGCAAGTGGGAGACAACGCACACACTGCAAGGGAGGGACACACGCTCACAGCGAGGGAGGGACACGCACACAGCGAGGGAGGGACACGCACACACAGCGAGGGAGGGACACGCACGCAGACGGCGAGGGAGGGACACACACACACACACACACACACACACAAAACGAGGAGGGACACGCTCACACAGCGAGGGAGGGACGCGCACACACACAGTGAGGGACAGACACGCGCACACAACGAGGGAGGGACACGCGCACACAGCGAGTGAGGGGCACGCGCACACAGCGACGGAGGGACACACACACTCACACACAAAGGGAGGGACAGACACACACACAGTGAGGGGGACATGCCCACAGCGAGGGAGGGGCACACGCAAACAGTGAGGGAGCGACGCGCTCACACACAGTGAGTGACGGACACGTACATACACAGTGATGGAGACACGCACACAGCGAAGGAGGGACACACACACACACACACACACACAAACACACACACAGCGAGGGAGGGACACACACACAGCGAAGGAGGGACACACACACAGTGAGGGAGGGACACATACACACACAGCGAGGGAGGGACACATACACACACAGCGAGGGAGGGACACACACACTGCGATGGAGGGACACACACACACAGTGAGGGAGGGACACATACACACACAGCGAGGGAGGGACACATACACACACACAGCGAGGGAGGGACACACACACTGCGAGGGAGGGACACACACACAGCGAAGGAGGGACACACACACACAGTGAGGGAGGGACACATACACGCACAGTAAGGGAGGGACACACACAGCGAGGGAGGGAGGGACACACACAGCGAGGGAGGGACACGCAGACGCAGCGAGGGAGGGACATGCACACAGTGAGGGACGCACACACAGCGAGGGAGGGGCACACACACAGCGAGGGAGGGACAGGCACAGACAGAGCGAGGGAGGGATACACACACAGCGAGGGAGGGATACACACACACACAGCGAGGGAGGGATACACACACACACTGCGAGGGAGGGACACACACACACACACACACAGCGAGGGAGGGACACACACACACACAGCGAGCGAGGGGCACGCACGCACAGCGAGGGAGGGACACGCACACAAAGCGAGGGAGGGACACGCACACACAGCGAGGGAGGGACACGCACACACAGCGAGGGAGGGACACGCACGCACACAGCGAGGGAGGGACATGCACGCACACAGCGAGGGAGGGACACGCACGCACACAGCGAGGGAGGGACATGCACGCACACAGCGAGGGAGGGACACGCACACACACACACACAAAACAAGGAGCGACACGCTCACACAGCGAGGGAGGGACACGCGCACACACAGCGAGGGAGGGACGCGCGCACACACAGTGAGGGAGGGACATGCGCACACAACGAGGGAGGGACACGCGCACACAGCGAGTGAGGGGCATGCACACACAGCGAGGGAGGGACACACACACACAGTGACGGAGGGACACGCACACACACAGTGAGGGGGACACGCCCACAGCGAGGGAGGGGCACACGCTGACAGTGAGGGAGCGACACGCTCACACACAGTGAGTGACAGACACGTTCATACACAGCGGGGGGACACGCACGCACACAGTGAGGGAGGGACATGCACGCACACAGCGAGGGAGGGACACGCACACACACACACACACAAAACAAGGAGCGACACGCTCACACAGCGAGGGAGGGACACGCGCACACACAGCGAGGGAGGGACGCGCGCACACACAGTGAGGGAGGGACATGCGCACACAACGAGGGAGGGACACGCGCACACAGCGAGTGAGGGGCATGCACACACAGCGAGGGAGGGACACACACACACAGTGACGGAGGGACACGCACACACACAGTGAGGGGGACACGCCCACAGCGAGGGAGGGGCACACGCTGACAGTGAGGGAGCGACACGCTCACACACAGTGAGTGACAAACACGTTCATACATAGCGGGGGGACACGCACACAGCGAGGGAGGGACACACACACACAGTGAGGGAGGGACACACACACATACACACACACACAGCGAGGGAGGGACATACACACACACACACATTGAGTGGGGCACGCCCAAATCGAGGGAGGGACACACACACATACACAGTGAGGTAGGGACAGGCACACTGCGAGGGTGGGAGGGATACCCACACAGCGAGGGAGGGGCACGCACACACAGCAAGGGAGGGGCACGCACACACAGCGAGGGAGGGACACACACGCACACAGCGAGGGATGGACACGCACACACAGCGAGTAAAGGACATGTTCATACACAGTGAGGGGGGGACATGCACGCACACAGTGAGGGGGACACGCATACACACAGTGAGGGAGGGACACATACACACACAGTGAGGGAGGGGCACACACACTCAGCGAGGGAGGGACACACACACTCAGCGAGGGAGGGACACATAGACACACAGCGAGGGAGGGACACACACACACGAGGGAGGGACACACACACAGCGAGGGAGGGGCACACACACTCAGCGAGGGAGGGACACACACACACACGAGGGAGGGGCACACACACAGCGAGGGAGGGGCACACACACTCAGCGAGGGAGGGACACATACACACACAGCGAGGGAGGGACACACACAGAGTGAGCGGGACACGCACACACACAGAGCGAGGGAGGGACACACACACACACACACACACGCAGAGCGAGGGACGGACACACACACACACACACACATAGCGTGGAACGGGGACACACACACAGAGCGAGGGAGGGACAGACACACACACACAGCGAGGGAGGGACACACACACACACACACAGAGCGAGGGAGGGACACACACCCACACAGCGAGGGAGGGACACACACACAGCGAAGGAGGGACACACACATACAGCGAAGGACGGATAGACACACACAGCGAGGGAGGGACACACACACACAGAGCGAGGGAGGGACACATACACACACACACACAGAGCGAGGGAGGGACACATACACACACAGCGAGGGTGGGACACACACACACACACACACACACACACACACACACACAGCAAGGGAGGGACACACACACACGAGGGAGGGACACACACACACACAGTGAGGGAGGGACACATACATACAAAGCGAGGGAGGGACACACACACAGTGAGGGGGACACGCGCATACTGCAAGAGTGAGAGACATGCTCACACACAGCGAGGGGGACACACACACACACAGCGAGGGAGGGACACACACAGCGAGGGAGGGACACACACACAGCGAAGGAGGGACACACACAACGAAGGAGGGACACACACAGCGAGGGAGGGACACACACAGCGAGGGAGGGACACACACACAGCGAAGGAGGGACACACACACACAGTGAGGGAAGGACACATACACACACAGCGAGGGAGGGACACACACACACACAGCAAGGGAGGGACAAACACACACACACACAGCGAGGGAGGGATACACACACAGAGTGAGGGGGACACGCACACACTGAAAGAGTGAGAGACATGCTCACACACAATGAGGGAGGGACACACACACAGCGAGGGACGGATACGCACACATACACACAGCGAGTGAGGGACACACACACACACACACAGTGAGGGAGGGACACACACACACAGCGAGGGAGGGACACACACACACAGCGAGGGAGGGACACACACACACACAGCGAGGGAGGGACACACACACACACACGCACACACAGCGAGGGAGGAACACACACACACTCACACACAGCGAGGGAGGGACACACACACACACACCAAGGGAGGGACACACACACACAGCGAGGGAGGGACACACACGCACACACACACACACAGCGAGGGAGGGACACACACACATACACACAGCGAGGGAGGGACACACACACACACAGTGAGGGAGGGACACACACACACACAGCGAGGGAGGGACACACACACATACACACAGCGAGGGAGGGACACACACACACACAGTGAGGGAGGGACACACACACACACAGCGAGGGAGGGACACACACACATACACACAGCGAGGGAGGGACACACACGCACACACAGCGAGGGAGGGACACACACACACACACACACACAGCGAGGGAGGGCCACACACACACAGCGAGTGAGGGACACGCACACACACACTCACAGCGAGGGAGGGGCACACACACACACAGCGAGGGAGGGACACACACACACACACACGCACACACAGCGAGGGAGGGACACACACACACACACACACACACACAGCGAGGGAGGGACACACACACCCAGCGAGGGAGACACACACACACACACACACACACACACACACACACACACACACAGCGAGGGAGGGACATACACACAGTGAGAGAGGGGCACGCACACACGCAGCGAGGGGGACACACACACACAGAGCGAGGGAGGGACAGACACACACACAGTGAGGGAGGGACACACACACACTCACAGCGAGGGAGGGACACACACACATACACACAGCGAGGGAGGGACACACACACACACTCACAGCGAGGGAGGGACACACACGCACACACAGTGAGGGAGGGGCACACAGACACAGCGAGGGAGGGACACACACACACACAGCAAGGGAGGGACACACACACACACACACACACAGCGAGGGAGGGACACACACACACACACACACACACACAGCGAGGGAGGGACACACACACCCAGCAAGGGAGACACACACACACACACACACAGCGAGGGAGGGACATACACACAGTGAGAGAGGGGCACGCACACACGCAGTGAGGGGGACACACACACACAGAGCAAGGGAGGGACAGACACACACACAGCGAGGGAGGGACACACACACATCCACACAGAGCGAGGGAGGGACACACACCCACACAGCGAGGGAGGGACACACACACACAGCGAAGGAGGGACAGACACACACACAGTGAGGGGGACACGCCCACAGCAAGGGAGGGGCACACGCAAACAGCGACGGAGCAACACGCTCACACACAGTGAGTGACGGACACGTACATACACAGCGATGGAGACACGCACACAGCGAGGGAGGGACACACACACACACAGAGCGTGGAACGGGGACACACACACACGGAGCGAGGGAGGGACAGACACACACACACAGCAAGTGGTGGACATGCACACACACTTACAGCGAGGGAGGGACGCGCACACAGACACCGCGAGGGAGGGACACACACACACACACACAGCGAGGGAGGGAGTCTCTCTCTCTCTCACACACACACACACACTGAGGGAGGGACACGCACACACACACACAGCGAGGGAGGGACACACATATACACACACACAGCGAGGGAGGGACTCTCTCTCTCTCACACACACACACACACACTGAGGGAGGGACACGCACACACACACACAGCGAGGGAAGGACACGCACACACACAGCGAGGTAGGGACACACACACACACACACACACACACACACACAGCGAGGGAGGGACACGCACATACACAGTGAGGGAATTACACACACACACACACACACACACACACAGAGCGAGGAAGGGGCACACACACATGCAGCGAGGGAGGGACACACACACACACAGCGAGGGAGGGACACACACACACAGTGAGAGAGGGGCACGCACACACACAGCGAGGGAGGGATACACACACAGAGTGAGGGGGACACGCACACACTGAAAGAGTGAGAGACATGCTCACACACAATGAGGGAGGGACACACACACAGCGAGGGAGGGACACACACACACACACACAGCGAGGGAGGGACACACACACAGCGAGGGAAGGACACGCACACATACACACAGCGATGGAGGGACACACACACATACACACAGCGAGGGAGGGACACACACACAGCGAGGGACGGACACGCACACATACACACAGCGACGGAGGGACACACACACATACTCACAGCGAGGGAGGGACACACACACAGCGAGGGAGGGACACGCACACATACACACAGCGAGGGAGGGACACACACACATACCGAGAGAGGGACACACACACATACGCACAGCGAGGGAGGGAGGGACACACACAACGAGGGAGGGACACGCAGACACAGCGAGTGAGGGGCATGCACACACAGTGACAGAGGGGGCCACACACACAGTGACGGAGGGACACACACGCACACAGTGAGGGGGACACGCCCAAAGCGAGGGAAGGACACGCACACACACAGCAAGGTAGGGACACACACACACACACACACAGCGAGGGAGGGACACGCACACACACAGTGAGTGACGGACATGTTCATACACAGCGGGGGGACACGCATACAGCGAGGGAGGGACACACACACACAGTGAGGGGGACACACACACACACAGCGTGGAACGGGGACACACACACACAGAGCGAGGGAGGGACAGACACACACACACAGCAAGTGGTGGACATGCACACACACTTACAGCGAGGGAGGGACACGGACACACACAGACACCGCGAGGGAGGGACACACACACACACACACTGAGGGAGGGACACGCACACACACACACAGCGAGGGAGGGACACACATACACACACACAGTGATGGGGACACACACACAGCGAGGGAAGGACACGCACACACACAGCGAGGGAGGGACACACACACACACACACAGCGAGGGAGGGACACACACACACGCAGCGAGGGAGGGACACACACACACACACACACACACAGCGAGGGAGGGACACACACACAGTGAGAGAGGGGCACGCACACACACAGCGAGGGAGGGATACACACACAGAGTGAGGGGGACACGCACACACTGAAAGAGTGAGAGACATGCTCACACACAATGAGGGAGGGACACACACACAGCGAGGGACGGACACGCACACATACACACAGCGAGGGAGGGACACACACACATACCGAGAGAGGGACACACACACGTACGCACAGCGAGGGAGGGAGGGACATACACAACGAGGGAGGGACACGCAGACACAGCGAGTGAGGGGCATGCACACACAGTGACAGAGGGGGACACACACACAGTGACGGAGGGACACACATGCACACAGTGAGGGGGACATGCCCACAGCGAGGGAGGGGCACACGCTGACAGCGAGGGAGCGATACGCTCACACACAGTGAGTGACGGACATGTTCATACACAGCGGGGGGACACGCACACAGCGAGGGAGGGACACACACACACAGTGAGGGGGACACACACACACAGCGAGGGAGGGACATATACACACAGCGAGGGAGACACACACACACACACACATTGAGGGGGGCACTCACACAGCGAGGGAGGGACACACACACATACACAGCGAGGTAGGGACAGGCACACAGCGAGGGAGGGAGGGATACCCACACAGCGAGTGAGGGGCACGCACACACAGCAAGGGAGGGGCACGCACACACAGCGAGGGAGGGACACACACACACACAGCGAGTAAAGGACACGTTCATACACAGTGAGGGGGGGACATGCACGCACACAGTGAGGGGGACACGCACACACACCGAGAGAGGGACACACACGCACACACAGTGATGGGGACACACACACACACACACACACACAGCGAGGGAGGGACACACACACCCAGCGAGGGAGACACACACACACACACACAGCGAGGGAGGGGCACACACAGTGAGGGAGGGGCACGTACATACACAGCGGGGGGACACGCACACAGCGATGGAGGGACACACACACACACACACAGCGAGGGGGAGAAGCACACAGCGAGGGAGGGACACACACACACACACACACATACACACACAGAGCGAGGGAGGGACACACACACACACACACAAACACAGCGAGGGAGGGACACACACACGAGGGAGGGACACACACACAGTGAGGGAGGGACACATACATACAAAGCAAGGGAGGGACACACACACAGAGTGATGGGAACACGCAAATACTGCAAGAGTGAGAGACATGCTCACACACAGCGAGGGGGACACACACACACACAGCGAGGGAGGGACACACACACACACAGCGAGTAAAGGACACGTTCATACACAGTGAGGGGGGGACATGCACGCACACAGTGAGGGGGACACGCACACACACCGAGAGAGGGACACACACGCACACACAGTGATGGGGACACACACACACACACACACACACAGCGAGGGAGGGACACACACACCCAGCGAGGGAGACACACACACACACACACAGCGAGGGAGGGGCACACACAGTGAGGGAGGGGCACGTACATACACAGCGGGGGGACACGCACACAGCGATGGAGGGACACACACACACACACACAGCGAGGGGGAGAAGCACACAGCGAGGGAGGGACACACACACACACACACACACACATACACACACAGAGCGAGGGAGGGACACACACACACACACACAAACACAGCGAGGGAGGGACACACACACGAGGGAGGGACACACACACAGTGAGGGAGGGACACATACATACAAAGCAAGGGAGGGACACACACACAGAGTGATGGGAACACGCAAATACTGCAAGAGTGAGAGACATGCTCACACACAGCGAGGGGGACACACACACACACAGCGAGGGAGGGACACACACAGCGAGGGAGGGACACACACACAGCGAGGGAGGGTCACGCACACATACACACAGCGAGGGAGGGACACACACACACACTCACAGCGAGGGAGGGACACACGCACACATACACACAGCGAGGGAGGGTCACGCACACATACACACAGCGAGGGAGGGACACACGCACACATACACACAGCGAGGGAGGGACACACGCACACATACACACAGCGAGGGAGGGACACACACACAGCGAGGGAGGGACACGCACACATACACACTCACAGCGAGGGAGGGACACACACACAGCGAGGGAGGGACACGCACACATACACACTCACAGCGAGGGAGGGACACACACACATACACACAGTGAGGGAGGGACACGCACAGCGAGGGAGGGAGGGACACACACAGCGAGGGAGGGACACGCAGACACAGCGAGGGAGGGACATGCACACAGTGAGGGAGGGACACGCAGACACAGCGAGGGAGGGACGCAGACACAGCGAGGGAGGGACGCACACACAGCGAGGGAGGGACACGCACACATACACACTCACAGCGAGGGAGGGATACACACACAGCGAGGGAGGGACACGCACACATACACACAGCGAGGGAGGGACACGCACAGCGAGGGAGGGACACACACAGCGAGGGAGGGACACGCACAGCGAGGGAGGGACACACACAGCGAGGGAGGGAGGGACACACACAGCGAGGGAGGGACACGCAGACACAGCGAGGGAGGGACACGCAGACACAGCGAGGGAGGGACATGCACACAGTGAGGGACGCACACACAGCGAGGGAGGGACACGCACACACACAGCGAGTGAGGGACACGCACACACACAGCGAGTGAGGGACACGCACACACACCGAGGGAGGGACACGCACACACACCACGAGGGAGGGACACACACACACAGCGAGGGGGAGACACACACGCACACAGTGAGGCGGACACGCCCACAGCAAAGGAAGGGACACGCTCACAGACAGCGAGGGAGCGACACGCTCACACACAGTGAGTGACGGACACGTACATACACAGCGGGGGGACACGCACACAGCGATGGAGGGACACACACACACACACACAGAGCGAGGGGGAGAAGCACACAGCGAGGGAGGGACACACACACACACACACACACACAGCGAGGGAGGGACACACACACACAGAGTGAGAGGGACACGCGCATACTGCAAGAGTGAGAGACATGCTCACACACAGTGAGGGAGAAACACGCACACAGCAGGGGAGGGACACACACACACACACACACACACACACACACAGCGAGGGACGGACACACACACACAGAGCGAGGGAAGGACAGACACACACAGCGAGGGAGGAACACGCACACACAATTTCAGCGAGGGAGGGACACGCACACACACACCGCGAGGGAGGGATACACACACACACACAGTCACACACACACACAGTGGGGAAGGGACACGCACACACATGGAGGGAGGGACACGCACATACAGCAAGTGGGGGACATGCGCACATACCGAGGGAGGGGGACACACACACACACAGCGAGGGAGGGACACAAACACACACAGCGAGGGTGGGACACGCGCACACACGGCGAGGGAAGTACACACACACACACACCACACACACAGAGCGAGGGAGGGGCACACACAGTGAGAGAGGGGCACGCACACACGCAACGAGGGAGGGACACACACACACACACAGCGAGGGAGGGACACACACAGAGCGAGGGAGGGACACGCACACACACTCACAGCGAGGGAGGGACACACGCACACATACACACAGCGAGGGAGGGACACACGCACACACACACAGCGAGGGAGGGACACACACACACTCACAGCGAGGGAGGGACACACACTCACACCGAAGGAGCGACACGCACACACACACACAGCGAGTTAGGGACACACATACACACTCGCACACACACATTGAGGGAGGGACACACACACACAGCGAGGGAGGCAGACACACAAACACACACACACACAGTGAGGGAGGGACACACAAAAACACAGCGAGGGAGGGACACACACACACACACACCGAGGGAGGGACACACACACACACACACACACTCACACCGAAGGAGCGACACGCACACACACACACAGCGAGTTAGGGACACACATACACACTCGCACACACACACACACACACATTGAGGGAGGGACACACACACACAGCGAGGGAGGCAGACACACAAACACACAACGAGGGAGGGACACGCACACACAGCGAGGGAGGGACACACACACATAGCGAGGCAGGGACACACACACATAGCGAGGCAGGGACACACAGAGTGAGGGGGACACACACATACTGCAAGATTGAGAGACATGCTCACACACCGTGAGGGAGGGACACGCACACAGTGAGTGAGGGACACACACACACACAGCGAGGGAGGGATACACACACACAGCGAGGGAGGGACACGCACACACACACCGAGGGAGGGACATGCACACACGCAGCGAGGGTGGGACACGCACACACAACGAGGGAGGGATACGCACACACAGCGAGGGAGGGACACATACACACACAGCGAGGGAGGGACACGCACACACACAGCGAGGGACGGACACACACACACACACACACACACACACACACACAGCATGGAACGGGGACACACACACACAGTGGGAGGGAGAGACAGATACACACGAGGGAGGAACACGCACACACAGCAAGTGGGGGATATGCACACACACTTACAGTGAGGGAGGGACACGCACACACACACCGCGAGGGAGGGACACACACACACACACACACAGTGAGGGATGGACTCTCTCTCTCTCTCACACACACACACACACACACACACACAGTGAGGGTGGGACACGCACACACATGGAAGGAGGGACACGCACACACACAGCAAGGGAGGGACACACACACACACTCAGAGCGAGGGAGGGACACACATGCACAGCGAGGGAGGGACACACACACACACAGCGAGGGAGGGACACACACACACACAGCGAGGGAGGGACACACACACACACAGCGCAGGAGGGACACACATACACACACCCACTCACACACAAACACACACACACACACACACATTGAGGGAGGGACACACACACACAAAGCGTGGAACGGACACACACACACACAGAGCGAGGGAGGGACAGACACACACAGCAAGTGGGGGACATGCACACACACTTACAGTGAGGAAGGGAGAAGCACACACAAACCGCGAGGGAGGGACACACACACACACAGAGTGATGGAGGGACTCTCTCTCTCTCTCACACACACACACACACACACACACACACACAGTGAGGGAGGGACACGCACACACATGGAGGGAGGGACACGCACACACACAGCAAGGGAGGGACAGGCACACACAAAGCGAGGGAGGGACACGCACACACAAAGCGAGGGAGGGACACGCACACACACGGCGAGGGAGAGACACACACACACACGGCGAGGGAGGGACACGCACACACACGGTGAGGGAGGGACCAGCACGCACACAACAAGGGAGGGACACGCACACACAAAGCGAGGGAGGGACACGCACACACACAGCTAGGGAGGGACACGCACACACACAGCGAGGGAGGGACACACACACACACGGCGAGGGAGGAACACGCACACACAGCGAGGGAGGGACACACACACACACAGCGAGGGAGGGACACGCACACACAGCGAGGGAGGGGGATACACACACACAGCGAGGGATGGACACGCACACACAGCGAGGGAGGGACACACACACACACACGGCGAGGGAGGAACACGCACACACAGCGAGGGAGGGACACACACACACACAGCGAGGGAGGGACACGCACACACAGTGAGGGGGGGGGACACACACACAGCGAGGGAGGAACACGCACACACAGCGAGGGAGGGGGACACACACACACAGCGAGGGAGGGACACACACACACAGCGAGGGAGAGACACACACACACACGGCGAGGGAGGGACACGCACACACACGGCGAGGGAGGGACACGCACACACACAGCAAGGGAGGGACACACACACACAAAGCGAGGGAGGGACACGCACACACACGGCTAGGGAGGGACACGCACACACACATCGAGGGAGGGACACACACACACGGCGAGGGAGGGGGATACACACACACAGCGAGGGAGGGACACGCACACACAGCGAGGGAGGGACACACACACACGGCGAGGGAGGAACACGCACACACAGCGAGGGAGGGACACACACACACACAGCGAGGGAGGGACACGCACACACAGCGAGGGAGGGGGACACACACACAGCGAGGGAGGAACACGCACACACAGCGAGGGAGGGACACGCACACACACGGCGAGGGAGGAACACACACACACAGCGAGGGAGGGACACACACACACGCGGCGAGGGAGGAACACGCACACACACAGTGAGAGAGGGGCACGCTCACACACAGCAAGGGAGGGACACGCACACACACAGCGAGGGAGGGACACGCACACACGCAGCGAGCGAGGGACACGCTCACACACAGCGAGCGAGGGACACGCTCACAAACAGCGAGGGAGGGACACGCGCACACACAGCGAGAGAGGGGCACGCGCACACACAGTGAGAGAGGGACACATAGAGTGAGGGGACACGCACACACTGAAAGAGTGAGAGACATGCTCACACACAATGAGTGAGGGACACGCACACACAGCGAGGGAGGGACACACACACACAGAGCAAGGGAGGGACACACACACACACAGCGAGGGAGGGACACACACACACACACAGCGAGGGAGGGACACACATACACGCACACACACACACACACACACACACACACACACACACACACACACACACATAGAGGGAGGGACCCACACACACAGCAAGGGGGGCAGACACACAAACACACAGCGAGGGAGGGGGACACACACACACAGCGAGGGAGGGTCACACACACACAGCGAGGGAGGGTCACACACACACAGCGAGGGAGGGTCACACACACACACACAAAACGAGATGGGACACGCACACACAGCGAGGGAGGGGCACACACACACACAGCGAGGGAGGGGCGTACACAGAGTGAGGGGGACACGCACACAGCAGAGGAGGGACACACACACACACACACACACACACATACACACACAGCGAGGGAGGGACACGCAGACACAACGTGGGAGGGACACACACATTCACAGCAAGGGAAGGAAACGCACACACACAGACACACACACACAGGGAAGGATGGAGACACACACAGCGAGGGGAGACACGCACACTCACAGCAAGGGAGGGACAAGCACGCACACTGCGAGGGAGGGACAAGCACGCACACTGCGAGGGAGGGACATGCTCGCACACAGTGAGGGGGACACGAACACAGTGAGGGGGCACACACACAGCGAGGCAGGGACACACACACACACCCAACGAGGGAGGGACACATACAGAGTGAGGGGGACACGCACACACTGCAAGAGTGAGAGACATGCACTCCCATAGCGATGGAGGGACACACACACACACACAGCGAGGGAGGGACACACACAGAGTGAGGGGGACACGCACACACTGCAAGAGTGAGAGACATGCTCACACACAGCGAGGGAGTGTCAAACACAGACAGTGAGGGGGACACGCACACACTGCAAGAGTGAGAGACATGCACTCCCACAGCGAGGGGTGGACACACGCACACAGCGAGGGGGGACACGCACACAGCGAGGGGGGACACGCACACAGCGAGGGAGGGACACACACAGACAGTGAGGGGGACACGCACACACTGCAAGAGTGAGAGACATGCACTCCCACAGCGAGGGAGGGACACACACACACAAAACGAGGGAGGAACACACACACACACACACACACACACACACACACACACACACAGAACACACACACAGAACACACACACAGAACACACACACAGAACACACACACAGAACACACACACAGAACACACACACACAGTGAGGGACACGCACGCCCATCACGAGGGAGCGACACGCACACATAGCGAGGGAGGGACACACTCATATACAGCTAGAGAAGGACATGCACACACAGCTAGGGAAGGACATGCACACACAGCAAGGGAGGGACATGCACGCACACAGCAAGGGATAGACACACAGACAGCGAGGGAGGAATCACACTCACATACAGCGAGGGAAGGACACGCACGCACATTGTGACAGACACAAGCACACAGTGAGGGAGGGACACACACACACACAGCGAGGGAGGGACACGCACACACACAGCGAGGGAGGGACACGCACACACACAGCGAGGGAGGGACACGCATACACTGCAAGGGAGGGACACACACGCACAGCGAGGGAGGGACACATACACACACAGCGAGGGAGGGACACGCACACACACAGCGAGGGAGGGACACGCATACACTGCAAGGGAGGGACACACACGCACAGCGAGGGAGGGACACACACGCACACAGTGAGGGGGACACGCACACAGCGAGGAAGGGATACACACACACAGTGAGGGAGGGACACGCACGCACACAGTGAGGGGGACACGCACACAGCGAGGAAAGGATACACACACAGCGAGGAAAGGATACACACACAGCGAGGGAGGAATCACACTCACACACAGCAAGGGAGGGACACGCTCACACACAGCAAGGGAGGGACACGCACACACACAGCGAGGGAGGGACACACACACACACACAGCGAGGGAGGGACACACACACACACAGCGAGGGAGGGACACACACACACACACTGCAAGGGAAGGACGCGCGCACCCACAGCGAGTGAGGGACACGCACACACACACACAGCGAGGGAAAGACATGCACACACACACAGCGAGGGAGGGACACACACACACACACAGCGAGGGAGGGACACACACACACAGCGAGGGAGGGACACACACACACACAGCGAGGGAGGCACACAAACACACAACGAGGAGGGACACGCAACACACAGGGAGGGAGGGACGCACACACACACACACTGCGAGGGAAGGACGCGCGCACACACTGCGAGGGATGGACACGCACACACACACACACACTGCGAGGGAGGAACACACACACACACACACAGCGAGGGAGGGACACACACACACACACTGCAAGGGAGGGACACGCACACACAACGACGAGGGACACGCAACACGCAGCGAGGTAGGGACACACACACACAGCGAGGGAGGGACATACACACACACACAGCGAGGGAGGGACACACACAGACAGTGAGGGAGGGACACGCACACACTGTAAGAGTGAGAGACATGCACTCCCATAGCGAGGGAGGGACTCACACACACATTAACAGCGAGGTAGGGACACGCATGCACACAGCGAGGGAGGGACACGCGCACACATTGAGGGAGGGACACACTCACAACGAGGGAGACACACACACAGACACAGCGAGGGTGGGGCCCGCGCACTCAGCGAGGGAGGGACTCGCGCACACACCAAGGGAGGGATACGCTCACACACAGTGAGAGAGGAACACACACAGACAGTGAGGCAGGGACACACACACAGCGAGGGAGGGACACACACACAGCGAGGGAGGGACACACACACACAGCGTGGGAGGGACACACACACACACACAGCGTGGGAGGGACACACACACAGCGAGGGAGGGACACACACACACAGCAAGGGAGGGACACACACACACAGCAAGGAGGGACACACACACACATACAGCGAGGGAGAGACACACACACACAGCGAGGGAGAGACACACACACACAGCGACGGAGGGACGGACACACACAGCGAGGGAGGGACACACACACACACGGCGAGGGAGGGACACACACACACACCCAGCGAGGGAGGGACACACACACACATACACACAGCGACGGAAGGACACGCACACACACAAAGACGGAGGGACACACACACAAACAAAGAGAGGGAGGGACACGCACACACACACCGAGGGAGGGACACGCACACACACACCGAGGGAGGGACACGCACACACACACAGCGAGAGAGGGACACACACACACTCACAGCGAGGGATGGACACGCACACACACAGCGAGGGAGGGGCTAGCACACCCACAGCGAGGGAGGGGCACGCACACACACAGCGAGGGAGGGACACATATGTACGCACACAGTGAGGGGGACACGAACATAGTGAGGGGGACACGCCCACAGCGAAGGAGGGACACGCTCACACACAGCGAGGGAGGGACACACACACACAGCGAGGGAGGGATACAAACACACACCGCGAGGGACGGGCACGCGCACACACAGCAAGGGAAGGACACGCACACACAGCGAGGGAGGGACACGCTCATATAGAGCGAGAGAGTGACACACATGCACACAGTGAAGGGGACACGCACACAGCGAGGGAGGGACACACACACACACACACACGAGGGAGGGACACACACACACACACACACACGAGGAAGGGACACACACACACACACACGAGGGAGGGACACACACACACACACACACACGAGGGAGGGACACACACACACACGAGGGAGGGACACACACACAAGGGAGGAATTAGATTAGATTAGATTAGATTAGATTACTTACAGTGTGGAAACAGGCCCTCCGGCCCAACAAGTCCACACCGCCCCGCCGAAGCGCAACCCACCCATACCCCTACATCTACATCTACCCCTTACCTAACACTACGGGCAATTTAGCATGGCCAATTCACCTAACATGCACATCTTTGGACTGTGGGAGGAAACCGGAGCACCCGGAGGAAACCCACGCAGACACGGGGAGAATGTGCAAACTCCACCCAGTCAGTCGCCTGAGGCGGGAAATGAACCTGGGTCTCTGGCGCTGTGAGGCAGCAGCACTAACCACTGTGCTACCGTGCCGCCCACTAACACACACACACACACACGAGGGAAGGACACGCACTCACACAGCGAGGTAGGGGCACGCACACACACAGCGAGGGAGGGACACGCGCACACACACACAGCGTGGGAGGGACACGCACACACACACACACACACACACACACACACACGAGGGAGGGACACACACACACACACACACACAGAGCGAGGGAGGGACACACACACACACACACACACACACACAGAGCGAGGGAGGGACACGCACACACAGCGAGGGACGGACACGCACACACAGCGAGGGACGGACACGCACACACACAGCGAGGGAGGGACACACACACACACAGCGAGGGAGGCACACACACACACATACACACACAAACATCGCGGGAGGGTCACACACATACAGCGAGGGAGTGACACGCACACACATAATGAGTGAGGGAGACACACACACACACACACACACAGAGCGAGGGAGGGACACGCACACACAGCGAGGGACGGACACGCACACACAGCGAGGGACGGACACGCACACACACACAGCGAGGGAGGGACACACACACACACAGCGAGGGAGTGACACGCACACACACAGCGAGGGAGGGACACCCACACACACAGCGAGTTGGACACGCACACAGCGAGAGAGGGACACACAAGCACACAGCGAGGGAGGGACATGTACGCACACAGCGAGAGAGGGACACACACGCACACAGCGAGGGAGGGACATGTACGCACACAGCGAGAGAGGGACACACACACACACAGCGACGGAGGGACACACACACACATACACACAGCGAGGGAGGGACACACACACACATACACACACACAGCGAGGGAGGGACACACGCACACCCACAGCGAGGTAGGGGAACGCGTGCACACAGTAAGGGAGGGACACGCTCACAAACAGCGAGGGAGGGACACACACACACATCGAGGGAGGGACACGCTCATATCCAGCGAGGGTGGGACACACTCATATACAGCGAGGGAGGGAGACGCACACACAGCGAGGGAGGGACATGCACACACACACACACTCACACACACACACACAAAACGAGGAGGGACACGCGCACACAGCGAGGGAGGGACAGGCACACACACAGCGAGGGAGGGACAGGCACACACACAGCGAGGGAGGGACACGCACAAACACAGCGAGGGAGGGACAGGCACACACACAGCGAGGGAGGGACAGGCACACACACAGCGAGGGAGGGACACGCACACACACAGCGAGGGAGCGATAGGCTCATATAGAGCGAGGGAGGGACACACTCGCAATCATTGAGGGGGGCACGCACACAGCGAGGGAGGGACACGCGCACACAGCGAGGGAGGGAACGCACACACAGCGAGGGAGGGACACGCACGCACACAGCGAGGGAGGGACACGCACGCACACAGCGAGGGAGGGACACGCACACACACAGCGAGGGAGAGACACGCACACACAACGAGGGAGGGACACGCACACACAGCGAGGGATAGAAACGCACACACAGCGAGGGAGGGACACGCACACACAGCGAGGGAGGGACACGCACACACACAGCGAGGGAGTGACACGCACACACACAGCGAGGGAGGGACACGCACACACACAGCGAGGGAGAGAAACGCACACACACAGCGAGGGAGGGACACGCACACACAGCGAGGGAGGGACACGCACACACACAGCGAGGGAGGGACACGCACACATACAGCGAGGGAGGGACACTCAAACACACAGCGAGGGAGGGACACGCACACACACAGCGAGGAGGGACACGCACACACAGCGAGGGAGGGACACGCACACACAGCGAGGGAAGGACACGCACACACACAGCGAGGGAGGAAAACGCACACAGTGAGGGACGCACACTCAGCGAGGCAGGGACACACATGCACATAGAGCGAGGGAGGGACACACACACACACACACAGTTAGGGAGGGACACACACACACACACACAGTCAGGGAGGTACACACACACACACACACAGCGAGGGAGGGACACACAAATACACACACACACAGCGAGGGAGGGACACACACACACACACACACACACCCACACACAGCGAGGGAGGGACACACACACACAACAAAAGAGGAATATGCACACACACCAAGGGAGGGACACACACACACACACACACACACACTCACACACACACACACACACACAGCGAGGGAGGGACACACACACACAAGGGACAGGCACACACACAGCGAGGGAGGGACACGCACACACACAGCGAGGGAGGGACACGCACACACACAGCGAGGGAGGGATACGCACACACACAGCGAGGGAGTGATACGCTCATATAGAGTGAGGGAGGGACACACTCGCAATCATTGAGGGGGGCACGCACACAACGAGGGAGGGACACGCACACACAGCGAGGGAGGGACACGCACACACAGCGAGGGAGGGAACGCACACACAGCGAGGGAGGGACACGCACGCACACAGCGAGGGAGGGACACGCACGCACACAGCGAGGGAGGGACACGCACACACACAGCGAGGGAGGGACACGCACGCACACAGCGAGGGAGGGACACGCACGCACACAGCGAGGGAGGGACAGACACACACACACCGCGAGGGAGAGACACGCACACACACAGTGAGGGAGAGACACGCACACACAACGAGGGAGGGACACGCACACACAGCGAGGGATAGTCACGCACACACAGCGAGGGAGGGACACGCACACACACAGCGAGGGAGAGAAACGCACACACACAGCGAGGGAGGGACACGCACACACAGCTAGGGAGGGACACGCACACACAGCGAGGGAGGGACACGCACACATACAGCGAGGGAGGGACACGCACACACACAGCGAGGGAGGGACACGCACACACAGCGAGGGAGGGACACGCACACACACAGCGAGGGAGAGAAACACGCACACACAGCGAGGGAGGGACACGCACACACAGCGAGGGAGGGACACGCACACACAGCGAGGGAGGGACACGCACACATACAGGGAGGGAGGGACACTCAAACACACAGCGAGGGAGGGACACGCACACACACAGCGAGGAGGGACACACACACACAGCGAGGAGGGACACACACACACAGTGAGGGAGGGACACGCACACACAGCGAGGGAGGGACACGCACACACAGAGCGAGGGAGGGACACACACACACACACACAGTTAGGGAGGGACACACACACACACACAGCGAGGGAGGGACACACACACACACACACACACACACAGCGAGGGAGGGACACACAAACACACACACACACACACACAGCGAGGGAGGGACACACACACACACACACAGCGAGGGAGGGACACACACACACACACACACCCACACACAGCGAGGGAAGGACACACACACACACCAAAAGAGGAATATGCACACACACCAAGGGAGGGACACACACACACACACACACACACACAGCGAGGGAGGGACACGCACACACACACACACACCGAGGGAGGGACACACACACACAGCGAGGGAGGGACACACACACACACAGCGAGGGAGGGACACGCACACACACACACACAGCGAGGGAGGGACACACACACACAGTGAGGGAGGGGGACACACACACCGAGGGAGGGACACACACACACACCCACACAGCGAGGGAGGGACACACACACACACAGCGAGGGAGGGACACATACACACACACAGCGAGGGAGGGACACACAAACACACACACACACACAGCGAGGGAGGGACACACACAGCGAGGGAGGGACACACACACAAACACACACACAAAGTGAGGGGTCACGCACACAGCAAGGGACGGACATGCACGCACACAGCGAGGGAGGGACACGCACGCACACACACACACTCACGAGGGAGGGGCACGCACGCACACAGCGAGGGAGGGACACGTACGCACACAGCGAGGGAGGGACAGACACACACACACCGCGAGGGAGGGACACGCACACACACAGTGAGGGAGAGACACGCACACACAACGAGGGAGGGACACGCACACACAGCGAGGGATAGACACGTACACACAGCGAGGGAGGGACACGCACACATACAGCGAGGGAGGGACACGCACACACACAGCGAGGGAGGGACACGCACACACAGCGAGGGAGGGACACGCACAGACACAGCGAGGGAGAGAAACGCACACACACAGCGAGGGAGGGACACGCACACACAGCGAGGGAGGGACACGCACGCACACAGCGAGGGAGGGACAGACACACACACAGCGAGGGAGGGACACGCACACACACAGCGAGGAGGGACACACACACACAGCGAGGAGGGACACGCACACACACAGCGAGGGAGGAACACGCATACAGTGAGGGACGCACACACAGCGAGGGAGGGACACACACACAGCGAGGGAGGGACACACACACACACACACACACACACACACACAGCGAGGGAGGGACACACACACACACACACAGCGAGGGAGGGACACGCACACATACAGCGAGGGAGGGACACGCACATACACAGCGAGGGAGGGACACGCACACACAGCGAGGGAGGGACACGCACACACACAGCGAGGGAGAGAAACGCACACACACAGTGAGGGAGGGACACGCACACACAGCGAGGGAGGGACACGCACACACAGCGAGGGAGGGACACGCACACATACAGCGAGGGAGGGACACGCACACATACAGCGAGGGAGGGACACTCAAACACACAGCGAGGGAGGGACACGCACACACACAGCGAGGGAGGGACACGCACACATACAGCGAGGGAGGGACACTCAAACACACAGCGAGGGAGGGACACGCACACACAGAGCGAGGGAGGGACACACACACACACACACACAGTTAGGGAGGGACACACACACACACACAGCGAGGGAGGGACACACACACACACACACACAGCGAGGGAGGGACACACAAACACACACACACACACAGCGAGGGAGGGACACACACACACACACACACAGCGAGGGAGGGACACACACACACACACACACCCACACACAGCGAGGGAAGGACACACACACACAACAAAAGAGGAATATGCACACACACCAAGGGAGGGACACACACACACACAGCGAGGGAGGGACACGCACACACACACACACACCGAGGGAGGGACACACACACACAGCGAGGGAGGGACACACACACACACAGCGAGGGAGGGACACGCACACACACACACACACACAGCGAGGGAGGGACACACACACACAGTGAGGGAGGGGGACACACACAGCGAGGGAGGGACACACACACACACACACACAGCGAGGGAGGGACACACACACACACAGCGAGGGAGGGACACATACACACACACAGCGAGGGAGGGACACACAAACACACACACACACACAGCGAGGGAGGGACACACACAGCGAGGGAGGGACACACACACAAACACACACACAAAGTGAGGGGTCACGCACACAGCAAGGGACGGACATGCACGCACACAGCGAGGGTGGGACACGCACGCACACACACACACTCACGAGGGAGGGACACACACACACACACACACCCACACACAGCGAGGGAAGGACACACACACACAACAAAAGAGGAATATGCACACACACCAAGGGAGGGACACACACACACACAGCGAGGGAGGGACACGCACACACACACACACACCGAGGGAGGGACACACACACACAGCGAGGGAGGGACACACACACACAGTGAGGGAGGGGGACACACACAGCGAGGGAGGGACACACACACACACACACACAGCGAGGGAGGGACACATACACACACACAGCGAGGGAGGGACACACAAACACACACACACACACAGCGAGGGAGGGACACACACAGCGAGGGAGGGACACACACACAAACACACACACAAAGTGAGGGGTCACGCACACAGCAAGGGACGGACATGCACGCACACAGCGAGGGAGGGACAGACACACACACACCGCGAGGGAGGGACACGCACACACACAGTGAGGGAGAGACACGCACACACAACGAGGGAGGGACACGCACACACAGCGAGGGATAGACACGCACACACAGCGAGGGAGGGACACGCACACACACAGCGAGGGAGGGACACGCACACACAGCGAGGGAGGGACACGCACACACACAGCGAGGGAGAGAAACGCACACACACAGCGAGGGAGGGACACGCACACACAGCGAGGGAGGGACACAAACGCACACAGCGAGGGAGGGACAGACACACACACAGCGAGGGAGGGACACGCACACACACAGCGAGGAGGGACACACACACACAGCGAGGAGGGACACGCACACACAGCGAGGGAGGGACACGCACACACAGCGAGGGAGGGACACGCACACACACAGCGAGGGAGGAACACGCACACAGTGAGGGACGCACACACAGCGAGGGAGGGACACACACACACACACACACACACACACACACACACACACAGCGAGGGAGGGACACACAAACACACACACACACAGCGAGGGAGGGACACACACACACACACACAGCGAGGGAGGGACACGCACACATACAGCGAGGGAGGGACACGCACACACACAGCGAGGGAGGGACACGCACACACAGCGAGGGAGGGACACGCACACACACAGCGAGGGAGAGAAACGCACACACACAGCGAGGGAGGGACACGCACACACAGCGAGGGAGGGACACGCACACACAGCGAGGGAGGGACACGCACACATACAGCAAGTGAGGGACACTCAAACACACAGCGAGGGAGGGACACGCACACACACAGGGAGGAGGGACACACACACACAGCGAGGAGGGACACGCACACACAGCGAGGGAGGGACACGCACACACACAGGGAGGAGGGACACACACACACAGCGAGGAGGGACACGCACACACAGTGAGGGAGGGACACGCACACACAGCGAGGGAGGGACACGCACACACAGAGCGAGGGAGGGACACACACACACACACACACACACACACAGCGAGGGAGGGACACACAAACACACACACACACACACAGCGAGGGAGGGACACACACACACACACACAGCGAGGGAGGGACACACACACACACACACACCCACACACAGCGAGGGAAGGACACACACACACAACAAAAGAGGAATATGCACACACACCAAGGGAGGGACACACACACACACACACACACAGCGAGGGAGGGACACGCACACACACACACACACACCGAGGGAGGGACACACACACACAGCGAGGGAGGGACACACACACACACAGCGAGGGAGGGACACGCACACACACACACACAGCGAGGGAGGGACACACACACACAGTGAGGGAGGGACACACACACAGCGAGGGAGGGACACACACACACACAGCGAGGGAGGGACACATACACACACACAGCGAGGGAGGGACACACAAACACACACACACACACAGCGAGGGAGGGACACACACAGCGAGGGAGGGACACACACACAAACACACACACAAAGTGAGGGGTCACGCACACAGCAAGGGACGGACATGCACGCACACAGCGAGGGAGGGACACGCACGCACACACACACACTCACGAGGGAGGGGCACGCACGCACACAGCGAGGGAGGGACACGTACGCACACAGCGAGGGAGGGACAGACACACACACACCGCGAGGGAGGGACACGCACACACACAGTGAGGGAGAGACACGCACACACAACGAGGGAGGGACACGCACACACAGCGAGGGATAGACACGCACACACAGCGAGGGAGGGACACGCACACACACAGCGAGGGAGGGACACGCACACACACAGCGAGGGAGGGACACGCACACACAGCGAGGGAGGGACACGCACACACACAGCGAGGGAGAGAAACGCACACACACAGCGAGGGAGGGACACGCACACACAGCGAGGGAGGGACACAAACGCACACAGCGAGGGAGGGACAGACACACACACAGCGAGGGAGGGACACGCACACACACAGCGAGGAGGGACACACACACACAGCGAGGAGGGACACACACACACAGCGAGGGAGGGACACGCACACACAGCGAGGGAGGGACACGCACACACACAGCGAGGGAGGAACACGCACACAGTGAGGGACGCACACACAGCGAGGGAGGGACACACACACACACACACACACACACACACACACACACAGCGAGGGAGGGACACACAAACACACACACACACAGCGAGGGAGGGACACACACACACACACACAGCGAGGGAGGGACACGCACACATACAGCGAGGGAGGGACACGCACACACACAGCGAGGGAGGGACACGCACACACAGCGAGGGAGGGACACGCACACACACAGCGAGGGAGAGAAACGCACACACACAGCGAGGGAGGGACACGCACACACAGCGAGGGAGGGACACGCACACACAGCGAGGGAGGGACACGCACACATACAGCAAGTGAGGGACACTCAAACACACAGCGAGGGAGGGACACGCACACACACAGGGAGGAGGGACACACAAACACAGCGAGGAGGGACACGCACACACAGCGAGGGAGGGACACGCACACACACAGGGAGGAGGGACACACACAGCGAGGGAGGGACACACACACAAACACACACACAAAGTGAGGGGTCACGCACACAGCAAGGGACGGACATGCACGCACACAGCGAGGGAGGGACACGCACGCACACAGCGAGGGAGGGACAGACACACACACACCGCGAGGGAGGGACACGCACACACACAGTGAGGGAGAGACACGCACACACAACGAGGGAGGGACACGCACACACAGCGAGGGATAGACACGCACACACAGCGAGGGAGGGAGACGCACACACACAGCGAGGGAGGGACACGCACACACACAGCGAGGGAGGGACACGCACACACACAGCGAGGGAGGGACACGCACACACAGCGAGGGAGGGACACGCACACACACAGCGAGGGAGAGAAACGCACACACACAGCGAGGGAGGGACACGCACACACAGCGAGGGAGGGACACAAACGCACACAGCGAGGGAGGGACAGACACACACACAGCGAGGGAGGGACACGCACACACACAGCGAGGAGGGACACACACACACAGCGAGGAGGGACACGCACACACAGCGAGGGAGGGACACGCACACACAGCGAGGGAGGGACACGCACACACACAGCGAGGGAGGAACACGCACACAGTGAGGGACGCACACACAGCGAGGGAGGGACACACACACACACACACACACACACACACACACACACAGCGAGGGAGGGACACACAAACACACACACACACAGCGAGGGAGGGACACACACACACACACACAGCGAGGGAGGGACACGCACACATACAGCGAGGGAGGGACACGCACACATACAGCGAGGGAGGGACACGCACACACAGCGAGGGAGGGACACGCACACACACAGCGAGGGAGAGAAACGCACACACACAGCGAGGGAGGGACACGCACACACAGCGAGGGAGGGACACGCACACACAGCGAGGGAGGGACACGCACACATACAGCAAGTGAGGGACACTCAAACACACAGCGAGGGAGGGACACGCACACACACAGGGAGGAGGGACACACACACACAGCGAGGAGGGACACGCACACACAGCGAGGGAGGGACACGCACACACACAGGGAGGAGGGACACACACACACAGCGAGGAGGGACACGCACACACAGTGAGGGAGGGACACGCACACACAGCGAGGGAGGGACACGCACACACAGAGCGAGGGAGGGACACACACACACACACACAGTTAGGGAGGGACACACACACACACACACACACACACACAGCGAGGGAGGGACACACAAACACACACACACACACACAGCGAGGGAGGGACACACACACACACACACAGCGAGGGAGGGACACACACACACACACACACACCCACACACAGCGAGGGAAGGACACACACACACAACAAAAGAGGAATATGCACACACACCAAGGGAGGGACACACACACACACACACACAGCGAGGGAGGGACACGCACACACACACACACACACCGAGGGAGGGACACACACACACAGCGAGGGAGGGACACGCACACACACACACACAGCGAGGGAGGGACACACACACACAGTGAGGGAGGGACACACACACAGCGAGGGAGGGACACACACACACACAGCGAGGGAGGGACACATACACACACACAGCGAGGGAGGGACACACAAACACACACACACACACAGCGAGGGAGGGACACACACAGCGAGGGAGGGACACACACACAAACACACACACAAAGTGAGGGGTCACGCACACAGCAAGGGACGGACATGCACGCACACAGCGAGGGAGGGACACGCACGCACACACACACACTCACGAGGGAGGGGCACGCACGCACACAGCGAGGGAGGGACACGCACGCACACAGCGAGGGAGGGACAGACACACACACACCGCGAGGGAGGGACACGCACACACACAGTGAGGGAGAGACACGCACACACAACGAGGGAGGGACACGCACACACAGCGAGGGATAGACACGCACACACACAGCGAGGGAGGGACACGCACACACACAGCGAGGGAGGGACACGCACACACACAGCGAGGGAGGGACACGCACACACACAGCGAGGGAGAGAAACGCACACACACAGCGAGGGAGGGACACGCACACACAGCGAGGGAGGGACACGCACGCACACAGCGAGGGAGGGACAGACACACACACAGCGAGGGAGGGACACGCACACACACAGCGAGGAGGGACACACACACACAGCGAGGAGGGACACGCACACACAGCGAGGGAGGGACACGCACACACAGTGAGGGAGGGACACGCACACACAGCGAGGGAGGGACACGCACACACAGAGCGAGGGAGGGACACACACACACACACACAGTTAGGGAGGGACACACACACACACACACACACACACACAGCGAGGGAGGGACACACAAACACACACACAGCGAGGGAGGGACACACACACACACACACAGCGAGGGAGGGACACACACACACACACACACACCCACACACAGCGAGGGAAGGACACACACACACAACAAAAGAGGAATATGCACACACACCAAGGGAGGGACACACACACACACACACACAGCGAGGGAGGGACACGCACACATACAGCAAGTGAGGGACACTCAAACACACAGCGAGGGAGGGACACGCACACACACAGGGAGGAGGGACACACACACACAGCGAGGAGGGACACGCACACACAGCGAGGGAGGGACACGCACACACACAGGGAGGAGGGACACACACAGCGAGGGAGGGACACACACACAAACACACACACAAAGTGAGGGGTCACGCACACAGCAAGGGACGGACATGCACGCACACAGCGAGGGAGGGACACGCACGCACACAGCGAGGGAGGGACAGACACACACACACCGCGAGGGAGGGACACGCACACACACAGTGAGGGAGAGACACGCACACACAACGAGGGAGGGACACGCACACACAGCGAGGGATAGACACGCACACACAGCGAGGGAGGGACACGCACACACACAGCGAGGGAGGGACACGCACACACACAGCGAGGGAGGGACACGCACACACACAGCGAGGGAGGGACACGCACACACAGCGAGGGAGGGACACGCACACACACAGCGAGGGAGAGAAACGCACACACACAGCGAGGGAGGGACACGCACACACAGCGAGGGAGGGACACAAACGCACACAGCGAGGGAGGGACAGACACACACACAGCGAGGGAGGGACACGCACACACACAGCGAGGAGGGACACACACACACAGCGAGGAGGGACACGCACACACAGCGAGGGAGGGACACGCACACACAGCGAGGGAGGGACACGCACACACACAGCGAGGGAGGAACACGCACACAGTGAGGGACGCACACACAGCGAGGGAGGGACACACACACACACACACACACACACAGCGAGGGAGGGACACACAAACACACACACACACAGCGAGGGAGGGACACACACACACACACACAGCGAGGGAGGGACACGCACACATACAGCGAGGGAGGGACACGCACACATACAGCGAGGGAGGGACACGCACACACAGCGAGGGAGGGACACGCACACACACAGCGAGGGAGAGAAACGCACACACACAGCGAGGGAGGGACACGCACACACAGCGAGGGAGGGACACGCACACACAGCGAGGGAGGGACACGCACACATACAGCAAGTGAGGGACACTCAAACACACAGCGAGGGAGGGACACGCACACACACAGGGAGGAGGGACACACACACACAGCGAGGAGGGACACGCACACACAGCGAGGGAGGGACACGCACACACACAGGGAGGAGGGACACACACACACAGCGAGGAGGGACACGCACACACAGTGAGGGAGGGACACGCACACACAGCGAGGGAGGGACACGCACACAAAGAGCGAGGGAGGGACACACACACACACACACAGTTAGGGAGGGACACACACACACACACACACACACACACAGCGAGGGAGGGACACACAAACACACACACACACACACAGCGAGGGAGGGACACACACACACACACACAGCGAGGGAGGGACACACACACACACACACACACCCACACACAGCGAGGGAAGGACACACACACACAACAAAAGAGGAATATGCACACACACCAAGGGAGGGACACACACACACACACACACAGCGAGGGAGGGACACGCACACACACACACACACACCGAGGGAGGGACACACACACACAGCGAGGGAGGGACACGCACACACACACACACAGCGAGGGAGGGACACACACACACAGTGAGGGAGGGACACACACACAGCGAGGGAGGGACACACACACACACAGCGAGGGAGGGACACATACACACACACAGCGAGGGAGGGACACACAAACACACACACACACACAGCGAGGGAGGGACACACACAGCGAGGGAGGGACACACACACAAACACACACACAAAGTGAGGGGTCACGCACACAGCAAGGGACGGACATGCACGCACACAGCGAGGGAGGGACACGCACGCACACACACACACTCACGAGGGAGGGGCACGCACGCACACAGCGAGGGAGGGACACGCACGCACACAGCGAGGGAGGGACAGACACACACACACCGCGAGGGAGGGACACGCACACACACAGTGAGGGAGAGACACGCACACACAACGAGGGAGGGACACGCACACACAGCGAGGGATAGACACGCACACACACAGCGAGGGAGGGACACGCACACACACAGCGAGGGAGGGACACGCACACACAGCGAGGGAGGGACACGCACACACACAGCGAGGGAGAGAAACGCACACACACAGCGAGGGAGGGACACGCACACACAGCGAGGGAGGGACACGCACGCACACAGCGAGGGAGGGACAGACACACACACAGCGAGGGAGGGACACGCACACACACAGCGAGGAGGGACACACACACACAGCGAGGAGGGACACGCACACACAGCGAGGGAGGGACACGCACACACAGCGAGGGAGGGACACGCACACACACAGCGAGGGAGGAACACGCACACAGTGAGGGACGCACACACAGCGAGGGAGGGACACACACACACACACACACACACACACACACACAGCGAGGGAGGGACACACAAACACACACACACACAGCGAGGGAGGGACACACACACACACACACAGCGAGGGAGGGACACACACACACACACACACACACACACCCACACACAGCGAGGGAGGGACACACACACACAACAAAAGAGGAATATGCACACACACCAAGGGAGGGACACACACACACACAGCGAGGGAGGTACACGCACACACACACACACACCGAGGGAGGGACACACACACACAGCGAGGGAGGGACACACACACACACAGCGAGGGAGGGACACGCACACACACACACACACAGCGAGGGAGGGACACACACACACAGCGAGGGAGGGACACGCACACACACACACACAGCGAGGGAGGGACACACACACACAGTGAGGGAGGGACACACACACAGCGAGGGAGGGACACACACACACAGCGAGGAGGGGACACACACACACACACACACACACACACAGAGCGAGGGAGGGACACACACACACACAGCGAGGGAGGGACACATACACACACACAGCGAGGGAGGGACACACAAACACAGAGCGAGGGAGGGACACACACACACACAGCGAGGAATGGGACACATACACACACACAGCGAGGGAGGGACACACAAACACACACACACACACAGCGAGGGAGGGACACACACAGCGAGGGAGGGACACACACACAAACACACACACAAAGTGAGGGGTCACGCACACAGCAAGGGACGGACATGCACGCACACAGCGAGGGAGGGACACGCACGCACACAGCGAGGGAGGGACAGACACACACACACCGCGAGGGAGGGACACGCACACACACAGTGAGGGAGAGACACGCACACACAACGAGGGAGGGACACGCACACACAGCGAGGGATAGACACGCACACACAGCGAGGGAGGGACACGCACACACACAGCGAGGGAGGGACACGCACACACACAGCGAGGGAGGGACACGCACACACACAGCGAGGTAGGGACACGCACACACAGCGAGGGAGGGACACGCACACACACAGCGAGGGAGAGAAACGCACACACACAGCGAGGGAGGGACACGCACACACAGCGAGGGAGGGACACAAACGCACACAGCGAGGGAGGGACAGACACACACACAGCGAGGGAGGGACACGCACACACACAGCGAGGAGGGACACACACACACAGCGAGGAGGGACACGCACACACAGCGAGGGAGGGACACGCACACACAGCGAGGGAGGGACACGCACACACACAGCGAGGGAGGAACACGCACACAGTGAGGGACGCACACACAGCGAGGGAGGGACACACACACACACACACACACACACACACACACACACACAGCGAGGGAGGGACACACAAACACACACACACACAGCGAGGGAGGGACACACACACACACACACACAGCGAGGGAGGGACACGCACACATACAGCGAGGGAGGGACACGCACACATACAGCGAGGGAGGGACACGCACACACAGCGAGGGAGGGACACGCACACACACAGCGAGGGAGAGAAACGCACACACACAGCGAGGGAGGGACACGCACACACAGCGAGGGAGGGACACGCACACACAGCGAGGGAGGGACACGCACACATACAGCAAGTGAGGGACACTCAAACACACAGCGAGGGAGGGACACGCACACACACAGGGAGGAGGGACACACACACACAGCGAGGAGGGACACGCACACACAGCGAGGGAGGGACACGCACACACACAGGGAGGAGGGACACACACACACAGCGAGGAGGGACACGCACACACAGTGAGGGAGGGACACGCACACACAGCGAGGGAGGGACACGCACACACAGAGCGAGGGAGGGACACACACACACACACACACACACACACACACAGCGAGGGAGGGACACACAAACACACACACACACACACAGCGAGGGAGGGACACACACACACACACACAGCGAGGGAGGGACACACACACACACACACACCCACACACAGCGAGGGAAGGACACACACACACAACAAAAGAGGAATATGCACACACACCAAGGGAGGGACACACACACACACACACACACAGCGAGGGAGGGACACGCACACACACACACACACACCGAGGGAGGGACACACACACACAGCGAGGGAGGGACACACACACACACAGCGAGGGAGGGACACGCACACACACACACACAGCGAGGGAGGGACACACACACACAGTGAGGGAGGGACACACACACAGCGAGGGAGGGACACACACACACACAGCGAGGGAGGGACACATACACACACACAGCGAGGGAGGGACACACAAACACACACACACACACAGCGAGGGAGGGACACACACAGCGAGGGAGGGACACACACACAAACACACACACAAAGTGAGGGGTCACGCACACAGCAAGGGACGGACATGCACGCACACAGCGAGGGAGGGACACGCACGCACACACACACACTCACGAGGGAGGGGCACGCACGCACACAGCGAGGGAGGGACACGCACGCACACAGCGAGGGAGGGACAGACACACACACACCGCGAGGGAGGGACACGCACACACACAGTGAGGGAGAGACACGCACACACAACGAGGGAGGGACACGCACACACAGCGAGGGATAGACACGCACACACACAGCGAGGGAGGGACACGCACACACACAGCGAGGGAGGGACACGCACACACAGCGAGGGAGGGACACGCACACACACAGCGAGGGAGAGAAACGCACACACACAGCGAGGGAGGGACACGCACACACAGCGAGGGAGGGACACGCACGCACACAGCGAGGGAGGGACAGACACACACACAGCGAGGGAGGGACACGCACACACACAGCGAGGAGGGACACACACACACAGCGAGGAGGGACACGCACACAAAGCGAGGGAGGGACACGCACACACAGCGAGGGAGGGACACGCACACACACAGCGAGGGAGGAACACGCACACAGTGAGGGACGCACACACAGCGAGGGAGGGACACACACACACACACACACACACACACACACACAGCGAGGGAGGGACACACAAACACACACACACACAGCGAGGGAGGGACACACACACACACACACACAGCGAGGGAGGGACACACACACACACACACACACACACCCACACACAGCGAGGGAGGGACACACACACACAACAAAAGAGGAATATGCACACACACCAAGGGAGGGACACACACACACACACACACACACACACACACAGCGAGGGAGGTACACGCACACACACACACACACGGAGGGAGGGACACACACACACAGCGAGGGAGGGACACACACACACACAGCGAGGGAGGGACACGCACACACACACACACACAGCGAGGGAGGGACACACACACACAGTGAGGGAGGGACACACACACACAGCGAGGGAGGGACACGCACACACACACACACACAGCGAGGGAGGGACACACACACACAGTGAGGGAGGGACACACACACAGCGAGGGAGGGACACACACACACAGCGAGGAGGGGACACACACACACACACACACACAGAGCGAGGGAGGGACACACACACACACAGCGAGGGAGGGACACATACACACACACAGCGAGGGAGGGACACACAAACACAGAGCGAGGGAGGGACACACACACACACACACACACACACACACACACAGCGAGGGAGGGACACACACAGCGAGGGAGGGACACACACACAAACACACACACAGTGAGGGGTCACGCACACAGCAAGGGACGGACATGCACGCACACAGCGAGGGAGGGACATGCACACACAGCGAGGGAGGGACATGCACCTACACAGCGAGGGAGGGACACGCACACACACAGCGAGGAGGGACACGCACACACAGCGAGGGAGGGACACGCACACACAGCGAGGGAGGGACACGCACACACAGCGAGGGAGGGACACTCACACACAACGAGGGAGGGACACGCACACACACAGCGAGGGATGAACACGCACACAGTGAGGGACGCACACTCAGCGAGGGAGGGACACATGCACACAGAGCGAGGGAGGGACACACACACACACACACACAGTGAGGGAGGGACACACACACACACAAACACAGTGAGGGAGGGACACACACACACAAACACAGCGAGGGAGGGACACACACACACACACACACAGCGAGGGAGGGAAACACAAACACACACACACACACAGCGAGGGAGGGACACACACACACACACAGCGAGGGAGGGACACACACACACACAGCGAGGCAGGGACACACACACACAACAAAAGAGGAATATGCACAGACACCAAGGGAGGGACACGCACACACTCAAACACACACAGCGAGGGAGGGACACACACACACAGCGAGGGAGGGACACGCACACACACACACACAGCGAGGGAGGAACACGCACACACAGCGAGGGAGGGACACGCACACACACACACACAGCGAGGGAGGAACACGCACACACAGCGAGGGAGGGACACGCACACACAGAGCGAGGGAGGGACACACACACACACACAGCGAGGGATGGACACACACACACACACACACAGTGAGGGAGGGACACACACACACACACACACACCCACACACAGCGAGGGAGGGACACACACACACACACACACCCACACACAGCGAGGGAGGGACACACACACACAACAAAAGAGGAATATGCACACACACCAAGGGAGGGATACACACACACACACACACACACACACACACACACACACACAGCGAGGGAGGGACACGCACACACACACACACACACACCAAGGGAGGGACACACACACACAGCGAGGGAGGGACGCACACACACACAGCGAGGGACGGACACGCACACACACACAGCGAGGGAGGGACACACACACACAGTGAGGGAGGGACACACACACAGCGAGGGAAGGACACACACACACACACACACACACACACACACACACACAGCGAGGGAGGGACACACAAACACACACACACACACAGCGAGGGAGGGACACACACACAAACACACACACAAAGTGAGGGGTCACGCACACAGCAAGGGACGGACATGCACGCACACAGCGAGGGTGGGACACGCACGCACACACACACACTCACGAGGGAGGGGCACGCACGCACACAGCGAGGGAGGGACACGCATGCACACAGCGAGGGAGGGACAGACACACACACACCGCGAGGGAGGGACACGCACACACACAGTGAGGGAGAGACACGCACACACAACGAGGGAGGGACACGCACACACAGCGAGGGATAGACACGTACACACAGCGAGGGAGGGACACGCACACACACAGCGAGGGGGGACACGCACACACACAGCGAGGGAGGGACACGCACACACACAGCGAGGGAGGGACACACACACAGCGAGGGAGGGACATGCACGCACACAGCGAGGGAGGGACATGCACACACACAGCGAGGGAGTGACACGCACACACACAGCGAGGGGGACACACACAGCGAGGGAGCGATACGCTCATATAGAGCGAGGGAGGGACACACTCGCAATCATTGAGGGGGGCACGCACACAGCGAGGGAGGGACACGCGCACACAGCGAGGGAGGGACACGCGCACACAGCGAGGAAGGGACACGCGCACACAGCGAGGGAGGGACACGCACACACAGCGAGGGAGGGAACGCACACACAGCGAGGGAGGGACACGCACGCACACAGCGAGGGAGGGACACGCACACACACAGCGAGGGAGGGATACGCACACACACAGCGAGGGAGAGACACGCACACACAGCGAGGGAGGGACACGCACACACAGCGAGGGAGTGACACGCACACACAGCGAGGGAGTGACACGCACACACACAGCGAGGGAGGGACATGCACACACAGCGAGGGAGGGACACGCACATACACAGCGAGGGAGGGACACTCACACACACAGCGAGGGAGGGACACGCACACACACAGCGAGGAGGGACACGCACACACAGCGAGGAGGACACACACACACACACACACACACACAGTGAGGGAGGGACACACACACACAAACACAGCGAGGGAGGGACACACACACACACACACAGCGAGGGAGGGAAACACACACACACAGCGAGGGAGGGACACATACACACACACAGCGAGGGAGGGACACACAAACACAGAGTGAGGGAGGGACACACACACACACACACACACACACAGCGAGGGAGGGACACACACAGCGAGGGAGGGACACACACACAAACACACACACACAGTGAGGGGTCACGCACACAGCAAGGGACGGACATGCACGCACACAGCGAGGGAGGGACACGCACACACACAGCGAGCGAGGGACACGCACACACAGCGAGGGAGGGACAAGCACACACAGAGCGAGGGAGGGACACGCACACACAGCGAGGGAAGGACACACACACACACACACACACACACAGTGAGGGAGGGACACACACACACGCAGTGAGGGAGGGACACACACACACACACACAGCGAGGGAGGGACACTCACACACACAGCGAGGGAGAGAAACGCACACACACAGCGAGGGAGGGACACGCACGCACACAGCGAGGGAGAGACACGCACGCACACAGCGAGGGAGGGACAGACACAAACACACCGCGAGGGAGGGACACGCACACACACAGTGAGGGAGAGACACGCACACACAACGAGGGAGGGACACGCACACACAGCGAGGGATAGACACGCACACACAGCGAGGGAGGGACACGCACACACAGCGAGGGAGGGACACGCACACACACAGCGAGGGAGGGACACGCACACACACAGCGAGGGAGGGACACGCACACACAGCGAGGGAGGGACACGCACACACACAGCGAGGGAGAGAAACGCACACACACAGCGAGGGAGGGACACGCACACACAGCGAGGGAGGGACACGCACACACAGCGAGGGAGGGACACGCACACATACAGCGAGGGAGGGACACTCAAACACACAGCGAGGGAGGGACACGCACACACACAGCGAGGAGGGACACACACACACCGCGAGGAGGGACACGCACACACAGCGAGGGAGGGACACGCACACACACAGCGAGGGAGGAACACGCACACAGTGAGGGACGCACACACAGCGAGGGAGGGACACACACACACACACACACACACACACAGCGAGGGAGGGACACACACACAGCGAGGGAGGGACACACACACACACACACACCCACCCACACACAGCGAGGGAGGGACACACACACACAACAAAAGAGGAATATGCACACACACCAAGGGAGGGACACACACACACACACACACACACACACAGCGAGGGAGGGACACGCACACACATACACACACACACAGCGAGGGAGGGACGCACACACACACAGCGAGGGAGGGGCACACACACACAGTGAGGGAGGGACACACACACAGCGAGGGAGGGACACACACACACAGCGAGGAGGACACACACATACACACACACACACACACACACAGCGAGGGAGGGACACACACACACACAGCGAGGGAGGGACACATACACACACACAGCGAGGGAGGGACACACAAACACAGAGCGAGGGAGGGACACACACACAAACACACACACACAGTGAGGGGTCACGCACACAGCAAGGGACGGACATGCACGCACACAGCGAGGGAGGGACACGCACGCGCACACACACACACACACGAGGGAGGGACACGAACACACACACGAGGGAGGGACACGCATGCGCACACACACACACGAGGGAGGGAACGAACACAGTGAGGGACACACACAGCGAGGGAGGGACACGAACGCACACAGCGAGGGAGGGACACGCACACACACAGCGAGGGAGGGACAGACACACACACACCGCGAGGGAGGGACACGCACACACACAGTGAGGGAGAGACACGCACACACAACGAGGGAGGGACACGCACACACAGCGAGGGATAGACACGCACACACAGCGAGGGAGGGACACGCACACACACAGCGAGGGGGGACACGCACACACACAGCGAGGGAGGGACACGCACACACACAGCGAGGGAGGGACACGCACACACACAGCGAGGGAGGGACACACACACAGCGAGGGAGGGACACGCACGCACACAGCGAGGGAGGGACATGCACACACACAGCGAGGGAGTGACACGCACACACACAGCGAGGGGGACACACACAGCGAGGGAGCGATACGCTCATATAGAGCGAGGGAAGGACACACTCGCAATCATTGAGGGGGGCACGCACACAGCGAGGGAGGGACACGCGCACACAGCGAGGGAGGGACACGCGCACACAGCGAGGGAGGGACACGCGCACACAGCGAGGGAGGGACACGCACGCACACAGCGAGGGAGGGACACGCACACACACAGCGAGGGAGGGATACGCACACACACAGCGAGGGAGAGACACGCACACACAGCGAGGGAGGGACACGCACACACAGCGAGGGAGTGACACGCACACACAGCGAGGGAGTGACACGCACACACAACAAAAGAGGAATATGCACACACACCAAGGGAGGGACACGCGCACACTCAAACACACACAGCGAGGGAGGGACACACACACACAGCGAGGGAGGGACACGCACACACACACACACAGCGAGGGAGGAACACGCACACACAGCGAGGGAGGGACACACACACACAACGAGGGAGGGACACGCACACACACAGCGAGCGAGGGACACGCACACACAGCGAGGGAGGGACACGCACACACAGAGCGAGGGAGGGACACACACACACAGCGAGGGAAGGACACACACACACACACAGTGAGGGAGGGAGACACACACACACAGTGAGGGAGGGACACACACACACACACACACACAGCGAGGGAGGGTCACACACACACACACACACACAGCGAGTGAGGGTAACACACACACACACACACACAGCGAGGGAGGGACACACACACACACAGCGAGGCAGGGACACACACACACAGCGAGGGAGGGACACACACACACAACAAAAGAAGAATATGCACACACACCAAGGGAGGGACACGCACGCACTCAACACACACACAGCGAGGGAGGGACACACACACACAGCGAGGGAGGAACACGCACACACAGCGAGGGAGGGACACACACACACAGCGAGGGAGGGACACGCACACACACGGCGAGCGAAGAACACGCACACACAGCGAGGGAGGGACACGCACACACAGCGAGGGAGGGACACGCACACACAGCGAGGGAGGGACACACACAGCGAGGGAGGGACACACACACACAGCGAGGGAGGGACACGCACACACAGAGCGAGGGAGGGACACGCACACACAGCGAGGGAAGGACACAAACACACACACAGTGAGGGAGGGAGACACACACACACAGTGAGGGAGGGACACACACACACACACACAGCGAGGGAGGGACACACACACACAGCGAGTGAGGGTAACACACACACACACACACACACATACACACACACAGTTAGGGAGGAAAACACACACACACACACACAGTGAGGGAGGGACACACACACACACAAACACACACACACACACACAGCGAGGGAGGGACACGAACACACAGCGAGGGAGGGACACACACACACACACACACACACACACACACAGTGAGGGAGGGACACACACACACACAAACACACACACACACACACAGCGAGGGAGGGACACACACACACACAGTGAGGGAGGGACACACACACAGCGAGGCAGGGACACACACACACACACACCAAGGGAGGGACACACACACACACACACACACACACACACACAGCGAGGGAGGGACACGCACACACACAGCGAGGGAGGGACACACACACACACAGCGAGGGAAGGACACACACACACACACACACAGCGAGGGAGGGACACACACACACAGCGAGGGAGGGACACACAGACACACAGCGAGGGAGGGACACGCACACACAGCGAGGGAGGGACACGCACACACACAGCGAGGGAGGGATACGCACACACACAGCGAGGGAGAGACACGCACACACAGCGAGGGAGGGACACGCACACACAGCGAGGGAGTGACACGCACACACAGCGAGGGAGTGACACGCACACACACAGCGAGGGAGTGACACGCACACACAGCGAGGGAGTGACACGCACACACAGCGAGGGAGTGACACGCACACACACAGCGAGGGAGGGACATGCACACACAGCGAGGGAGGGACATGCACACACAGCGAGGGAGGGACACGCACATACACAGCGAGGGAGGACACTCACACACACAGCGAGGGAGGGACACGCACACACACAGCGAGGAGGGACACGCACACACAGCGAGGGAGGGACACGCACACACAGCGAGGGAGGGACACACACACACACAGTGAGGGAGGGACACACACACACACAGTGAGGGAGGGACACACACACACACACACAGCGAGGGAGGGACACGCACACACACAGCGAGGGAGAGAAACGCACACACACAGCGAGGGAGGGTCACGCATGCACACATACACAGCGAGGGAGGGACACACACACACACACACACACACAGCGAGGGAGGGAAACACACACACACACACACACACAGCGAGGGAGGGACACACACACACACACACACAGCGAGGGAGGGACACACACACACACAGCGAGGCAGGGACACACACACACACAGCGAGGCAGGGACACACACACACACAGCGAGGCAGGGACACACACACACAACAAAAGAGGAATATGCACACACACCAAGGGAGGGACACGCACACACTCAAACACACACAGCGAGGGAGGGACACACACACACAGCGAGGGAGGGACACGCACACACACACACACAGCGAGGGAGGGACACGCACACACACAGCGAGCGAGGGACACGCACACTCAGCGAGGGAGGGACAAGCACACACAGAGCGAGGGAGGGACACGCACACACAGCGAGGGAAGGACACACACACACACACACACAGTGAGGGAGGGACACACACACACACAGCGAGGGAGGGACACACACACACACACACACACACAGCGAGGGAGGGACACGCACACACACAGCGAGGGAGAGAAACGCACACACACAGCGAGGGAGGGACACGCACGCACACAGCGAGGGAGGGACACCACGCACACAGCGAGGGAGGGACAGACACACACACACAGTGAGGGAGAGACACGCACACACAACGAGGGAGGGACACGCACACACAGCGAGGGATAGACACGCACACACAGCGAGGGAGGGACACGCACACACAGCGAGGGAGGGACACGCACACACAGCGAGGGAGGGACACGCACACACACAGTGAGGGAGGGACACGCACACACAGCGAGGGAGGGACACGCACACACAGCGAGGGAGGGACACGCACACATACAGCGAGGGAGGGACACTCAAACACACAGCGAGGGAGGGACACGCACACACAGCGAGGGAGGGACACGCACACACAGCGAGGGAGGGACACGCACACACACAGTGAGGGAGGGACACGCACACACACAGCGAGGGAGGGACACGCACACACAGCGAGGGAGGGACACGCACACACACAGCGAGGGAGAGAAACGCACACACACAGCGAGGGAGGGACACGCACACACAGCGAGGGAGGGACACGCACACACAGCGAGGGAGGGACACGCACACATACAGCGAGGGAGGGACACGCACACATACAGCGAGGGAGGGACACTCAAACACACAGCGAGGGAGGGACACGCACACACACAGCGAGGAGGGACACACACACACAGCGAGGAGGGACACGCACACACAGCGAGGGAGGGACACGCACACACACAGCGAGGGAGGAACACGCACACAGTGAGGGACGCACACACAGCGAGGGAGGGACACACACACACACACACACACACACACACACACACACACACACAGCGAGGGAGGGACACACAAACACACACACACACAGCGAGGGAGGGACACACACACACACACACACACACACACCCACCCACACACAGCGAGGGAGGGACACACACACACAACAAAAGAGGAATATGCACACACACCAAGGGAGGGACACACACACACACACACACACACACACACACACACAGCGAGGGAGGGACACGGACACACACGCACACACACACACAGCGAGGGAGGGACGCACACACACACAGCGAGGGAGGGGCACACACACACAGTGAGGGAGGGACACACACACAGCGAGGGAGGGACACACACACACAGCGAGGAGGACACACACATACACACACACACAGCGAGGGAGGGACACACACACACACAGCGAGGGAGGGACACATACACACACACAGCGAGGGAGGGACACACAAACACAGAGCGAGGGAGGGACACACACACAAACACACACACACAGTGAGGGGTCACGCACACAGCAAGGGACGGACATGCACGCACACAGCGAGGGAGGGACACGCACGCACACACACACACTCACGAGGGAGGGGCACGCACGCACACACACACACACACACACACACACGAGGGAGGGACACGCACGCGCACACACACACACGAGGGAGGGAACGAACACAGTGAGGGACACACACAGCGAGGGAGGGACACGCACACACACAGCGAGGAAGGGACACGCACACCACGAGGGAGGGACACGCACACACACAGCGAGGGCGGGACACGCACACACACAGCGAGGGAGGGATACACACACATACACAGCGAGGGAGGGACACACACACAGCGAGGGAGTGACACGCACACACACAGCGAGGGGGGACACGCACACACACAGCGAGGGAGGGATACGCACACACACAGCGAGGGAGGGACACGCACACACACAGCGAGGGAGGGACACGCACACACACAGCGAGGGAGGGACATGCACACACACAGCGAGAGAGGGACACGCACACACACAGCGAGGGAGTGACACGCACACACACAGCGAGGGGGACACACACAGCGAGGGAGCGATACGCTCATATAGAGCGAGGGAGGGACACACTCGCAATCATTGAGGGGGGCATGCACACAGCGAGGGAGGGATACGCGCACACAGCGAGGGAGGGACACTCGCACACAGCGAGGGAGGGACACGCGCACACAGCGAGGGAGGGACACGCACACACAGCGAGGGAGGGACACGCACGCACACAGCGAGGGAGGGACACGCACACACACAGCGAGGGAGGGATACGCACACACACAGCGAGGGAGAGACACGCACACACAGCGAGGGAGGGACACGCACACACAGCGAGGGAGTGACACGCACACACAGCGAGGGAGGGACACGCACACACACAGCGAGGGAGGGACATGCACACACAGCGAGGGAGGGACACGCACATACACAGCGAGGGAGGGACACTCACACACACAGCGAGGAGGGACACGCACACACACAGCGAGGAGGGACACGCACACACAGCGAGGGAGGGACACGCACACACAGCGAGGGAGGGACACGCACACACAGCGAGGGAGGGACACGCACACACACAGCGAGGGATGAACACGCACACAGTGAGGGACGCACACTCAGCGAGGGAGGGACACACATGCACACAGAGCGAGGGAGGGACACACACACACACACACACACAGTGAGGGAGGGACACACACACACACAAACACAGTGAGGGAGGGACACACACACACACACACACAGCGAGGGAGGGGGACACACACACACACACACACAGCGAGGGAGGGAAACACACACACACACACACACAGCGAGGGAGGGACACACACACACACACACACACACACACACACACACAGCGAGGGAGGGACACACACACAACAAAAGAGGAATATGCACACACACCAAGGGAGGGACACGCGCACACTCAAACACACACAGCGAGGGAGGGACACACACACACAGCGAGGGAGGGACACGCACACACACACACACAGCGAGGGAGGAACACGCACACACAGCGAGGGAGGGACACACACACACAGCGAGGGAGGGACACGCACACACACAGCGAGGGAGGGACACGCACACACAGAGCGAGGGAGGGACACGCACAAACAGCGAGGGAAGGACACACACATACACACAGTGAGGGAGGGAGACACACACACACAGTGAGGGAGGGACACACACACACACACACAGCGAGGGAGGGACACACACACACACACACACACACACAGCGAGTGAGGGTAACACACACACACACACACACAGCGAGGGAGGGACACACACACACACAGCGAGGCAGGGACACACACACACAACAAAAGAGGAATATGCACACACACCAAGGGAGGGACACGCACGCACTCAACACACACACAGCGAGGGAGGGACACACACACACAGCGAGGGAGGAACACGCACACACAGCGAGGGAGGGACACGCACACACACGGCGAGGGAGGGACACGCACACACAGCGAGGGAGGGACACGCACACACAGCGAGGGAGGGACACGCACACACAGCGAGGGAGGGACACACACACACACAGCGAGGGAGGGACAAGCACACACAGCGAGGGAGGGACACGCACACACAGAACGAGGGAGGGACACGCACACACAGCGAGGGAAGGACACACACACACACACACAGTGAGGGAGGGAGACACACACACACAGTGAGGGAGGGACACACACACACACACACAGAGCGAGGGAGGGACACACACACACACACACAGTGAGTGAGGGTAACACACACACACACACACACAGTTAGGGAGGAAAACACACACACAGTGAGGGAGGGACACACACACACACACACAGCGAGGGAGGGACACACACACACACACACAGTGAGGGAGGGACACACACACAGCGAGGCAGGGACACACACACACACCCACACACACACAGCGAGGGAGGGACACACAAACACACACACAGTGAGGGGTCACGCACACAGCAAGGGACGGACATGCACGCACACAGCGAGGGAGGGACACGCACGCACACACACACACTCACGAGGGAGGGGCACGCACGCACACACACACACACACACATACACACGAGGGAGGGACACGCACACACACACGAGGGAGGGACACGAACACAGTGAGGGACACACAGCGAGGGAGGGACACGCACGCACACACACACACACGAGGGAGGGACACGCACACACACACGAGGGAGGGACACGCAGGCGCACACACACACACGAGGGAGGGACACGAACACAGTCAGGGACACACACAGCGAGGGAGGGACACGCACGCACACAGCAAGGGAGGGACACGCACACACACAGCGAGGGGGAACACGCACACACACAGCGAGGGAGGGACACGCACACACACAGCTAGGGAGGGACACACGCACAGCGAGGGAGGGACACACACACACACAGCGAGGGAGGGAAATGCACACACATAGCGAGGGAGGGACACGCACACACACAGCGAGGGAGTGACACGCACACACACAGCGAGGAGGACACACACAGCGAGGGAGGGACACACACACACACACAGCGAGGGGGACACACACAGCGAGGGAGCGATACGCTCATATAGAGCGAGGGAGGGGCACACTCGCAATCATTGAGGGGGGCACGCACACAGCGAGGGAGGGACACGCACACACAGCGAGGGAGGGACACGCACACACAGCGAGGGAGGGACACGCACACACACAGCGAGGGAGGGACACGCACACACACAGCGAGGGAGGGATACGCACACACACAGCGAGGGAGAGACACGCACACACAGCGAGGGAGTGACACGCACACACAGCGAGGGAGTGACACGCACACACACAGCGAGGGAGGGACATGCACACACAGCGAGGGAGTGACACGCACACACAGCGAGGGAGTGACACGCACACACAGCGAGGGAGTGACACGTACACACACAGCGAGGGAGGGACATGCACACACAGCGAGGGAGGGACATGCACACACAGCGAGGGAGGGACACGCACATACACAGCGAGGGAGGACACTCACACACACAGCGAGGGAGGGACACGCACACACACAGCGAGGAGGGACACGCACACACAGCGAGGGAGGGACACGCACACACAGCGAGGGAGGGACACACACACACAGTGAGGGAGGGGGACACACACATAGCGAGAGAGGGACACGCACACACACAGCGAGGGAGTGACACGCACACACACAGCGAGGAGGACACACACAGCGAGGGAGGGACACACACACACACACACAGCGAGGGAGGGACACGCACACACACAGCGAGGGAGAGAAACGCACACACACAGCGAGAGAGGGTCACGCACGCACACATACACAGCGAGGGAGGGACACACACACACACACACACACACACACAGCGAGGGAGGGAAACACACACACACACACACACAGCGAGGGAGGGACACACACACACACACAGCGAGGGAGGGACACACACACACACAGCGAGGCAGGGACACACACACACACAGCGAGGCAGGGACACACACACACACAGCGAGGCAGGGACACACACATACAACAAAACAGGAATATGCACACACACCAAGGGAGGGACACGCACACACTCAAACACACACAGCGAGGGAGGGACACACACACACAGCGAGGGAGGGACACGCACACACACACACACAGCGAGGGAGGAACACGCACACACAGCGAGGGAGGGACACGCACACACACAGCGAGCGAGGGACACGCACACACAGCGAGGGAGGGACAAGCACACACAGAGCGAGGGAGGGACACGCACACACAGCGAGGGAAGGACACACACACACACACACACACACACACACAGTGAGAGAGGGACACACACACACACAGTGAGGGAGGGACACACACACACACACACACAGCGAGGGAGGGACACGCACACACACAGCGAGGGAGAGAAACGCACACACACAGCGAGGGAGGGACACGCACGCACACAGCGAGGGAGGGACACGCACGCACACAGCGAGGGAGGGACAGACACACACACACCGCGAGGGAGGGATACGCACACACACAGTGAGGGAGAGACACGCACACACAACGAGGGAGGGACACGCACACACAGCGAGGGATAGACACGCACACACAGCGAGGGAGGGACATGCACACACAGCGAGGGAGGGACACGCACACACACAGCGAGGGAGGGACACGCACACACACAGCGAGGGAGGGACACGCACACACAGCGAGGGAGGGACACGCACACACAGCGAGGGAGGGACACGCACACATACAGCGAGGGAGGGACACTCAAACACACAGCGAGGAAGGGACACGCACACACACAGCGAGGAGGGACACACACACACAGCGAGGAGGGACACGCACACACAGCGAGGGAGGGACACGCACACACACAGCGAGGGAGGAACACGCACACAGTGAGGGACGCACACACAGCGAGGGAGGGACACACACACACACACACACACACACACACACACACACACAGCGAGGGAGGGACACACAAACACACACACACACAGCGAGGGAGGGACACACACACACACACACAGCGAGGGAGGGACACACACACACACACACACCCACCCACACACAGCGAGGGAGGGACACACACACACACACACACACACAGCGAGGGAGGGACACGCACACACACACACACAGCGAGTGAGGGGCACACACACACAGTGAGGGAGGGACACACACACAGCGAGGGAGGGACACACACACACAGCGAGGAGGACACACACATACACACACACACACACACAGCGAGGGAGGGACACACACACACACACAGCGAGGGAGGGACACATACACACACACAGCGAGGAAGGGACACACAAACACAGAGCGAGGGAGGGACACACACACAAACACACACACACAGTGAGGGGTCACGCACACAGCAAGGGACGGACATGCACGCACACAGCGAGGGAGGGACACGCACGCACACACACACACTCACGAGGGAGGGGCACGCACGCACACACACACACACACACACACACACACACACACGAGGGAGGGACACGAACACACACACGAGGGAGGGACACGCACGCGCACACACACACACGAGGGAGGGAACGAACACAGTGAGGGACACACACAGCGAGGGAGGGACACGAACGCACACAGCAAGGGAGGGACACGCACACACACAGTGAGGAAGGGACACGCACACCACGAGGGAGGGACACGCACACACACAGCGAGGGAGGGACACACACACATACACAGCGAGGGAGGGACACACACACAGCGAGGGAGGGACACGCACACACACAGCGAGGGGGGAAACGCACACACACAGCGAGGGAGGGACACACACACACACAGCGAGGGAGGGACACGCACACACACAGCGAGGGAGGGACACGCACACACACAGCGAGGGAGGGACATGCACACACACAGCGAGAGAGGGACACGCACACACACAGCGAGGGAGTGACACGCACACACACAGCGAGGGGGACACACACAGCGAGGGAGCGATACGCTCATATAGAGCGAGGGAGGGACACACTCGCAATCATTGAGGGGGGCATGCACACAGCGAGGGAGGGATACGCGCACACAGCGAGGGAGGGACACGCGCACACGCGAGGGAGGGACACGCGCACACAGCGAGGGAGGGACACGCGCACACAGCGAGGGAGGGACACGCACACACAGCGAGGGAGGGACACGCACACACAGCGAGGGAGGGACACGCACACACAGCGAGGGAGGGACACGCACGCACACAGCGAGGGAGGGACACGCACACACACAGCGAGGGAGGGATACGCACACACACAGCGAGGGAGAGACACGCACACACAGCGAGGGAGGGACACGCACACACAGCGAGGGAGGGACACGCACACACAGCGAGGGAGTGACACGCACACACAGCGAGGGAGGGACACGCACACACACAGCGAGGGAGGGACATGCACACACAGCGAGGGAGGGACACGCACATACACAGCGAGGGAGGGACACTCACATACACAGCGAGGGAGGGACACGCACACACACAGCGAGGGATGAACACGCACACAGTGAGGGACGCACACTCAGCGAGGGAGGGACACACATGCACACAGAGCGAGGGAGGGACACACACACACACACACACACAGTGAGGGAGGGACACACACACACACAAACACAGTGAGGGAGGGACACACACACACACACACAGCGAGGGAGGGACACACACACACACACACACACACAGCGAGGGAGGGAAACACACACACACACACACACAGCGAGGGAGGGACACACACACACACACACACACACAGCGAGGGAGGGACACACACACACACAGCGAGGCTGGGACACACACACACAACAAAAGAGGAATATGCACACACACCAAGGGAGGGACACGCGCACACTCAAACACACACAGCGAGGGAGGGACACACACACACAGCGAGGGAGGGACACGCACACACAGCGAGGGAGTGACACGCACACACAGCGAGGGAGGGACACGCACACACACAGCGAGGGAGGGACATGCACACACAGCGAGGGAGGGACACGCACATACACAGCGAGGGAGGGACACTCACACACACAGCGAGGAGGGACACGCACACACACAGCGAGGAGGGACACGCACACACAGCGAGGGAGGGACACGCACACACAGCGAGGGAGGGACACACACACACAGCGAGGGAGGGACACGCACACACAAAGCGAGGGATGAACACGCACACAGTGAGGGACGCACACTCAGCGAGGGAGGGACACACATGCACACAGAGCGAGGGAGGGACACACACACACACACACACAGTGAGGGAGGGACACACACACACACAAACACAGTGAGGGAGGGACACACACACACACACACACACACACACAGCGAGGGAGGGGGACACACACACACACACACACAGCGAGGGAGGGAAACACACACACACACACACACACACACACAGCGAGGGAGGGACACACACACACACACACACACACACACACACACACACAGCGAGGGAGGGACACACACACACACAGCGAGGCAGGGACACACACACAACAAAAGAGGAATATGCACACACACCAAGGGAGGGACACGCGCACACTCAAACACACACAGCGAGGGAGGGACACACACACACAGCGAGGGAGGGACACGCACACACACACACACACAGCGAGGGAGGAACACGCACACACAGCGAGGGAGGGACACACACACACAGCGAGGGAGGGACACGCACACACACAGCGAGCGAGGGACACGCACACACAGCGAGGGAGGGACACGCACACACAGAGCGAGGGAGGGACACGCACACACTGCGAGGGAAGGACACACACATACACACAGTGAGGGAGGGAGACACACACACACAGTGAGGGAGGGACACACACACACACACACAGCGAGGGAGGGACACACACACACACACACACACACACACACAGCGAGTGAGGGTAACACACACACACACACACACAGCGAGGGAGGGACACACACACACACAGCGAGGCAGGGACACACACACACAACAAAAGAGGAATATGCACACACACCAAGGGAGGGACACGCACGCACTCAACACACACACAGCGAGGGAGGGACACACACACACAGCGAGGGAGGAACACGCACACACAGCGAGGGAGGGACACACACACACGGCGAGCGAGGGACACGCACACACACGGCGAGCGAGGGACACGCACACACAGCGAGGGAGGGACACGCACACACAGCGAGGGAGGGACACACACACACACAGCGAGGGAGGGACAAGCACACACAGCGAGGGAGGGACACGCACACACAGAACGAGGGAGGGACACGCACACACAGCGAGGGAAGGACACACACACACATACACACAGTGAGGGAGGGAGACACACACACACAGTGAGGGAGGGACACACACACACACACAGAGCGAGGGAGGGACACACACACACACACACAGTGAGTGAGGGTAACACACACACACACACACAGTTAGGGAGGAAAACACACACACAGTGAGGGAGGGACACACACACACAAACACACACACACACACAGCGAGGGAGGGACACGAACACACAGCGAGGGAGGGACACACACACACACACACACACACACACACACACACACACAGTTAGGGAGGAAAACACACACACACACACAGTGAGGGAGGGACACACACACACACACACACACACACACACAGCGAGGGAGGGACACACACACACACACACAGTGAGGGAGGGACTCACACACAGCGAGGCAGGGACACACACACACACCCACACACAGCGAGGGAGGGACACACATACACAATAAAAGAGGAATATGCACACACACCAAGGGAGGGACACACACACACACAGCGAGGGAGGGACACACACACACACAGCGAGGGAGGGACACACACACACACACACACAGCGAGGGAGGGACACACAAACACACACACAGTGAGGGGTCACGCACACAGCAACGGACGGACATGCACGCACACAGCGAGGGAGGGACACGCACGCACACACACACACTCACGAGGGAGGGGCACGCACGCACACACACACACACACACATACACACGAGGGAGGGACACGCACACACACACGAGGGAGGGACACGAACACAGTGAGGGACACACAGCGAGGGAGGGACTCGCACGCACACACACACACACGAGGGAGGGACACGCACACACACACGAGGGAGGGACACGCAGGCGCACACACACACACGAGGGAGGGACACGAACACAGTCAGGGACACACACAGCGAGGGAGGGACACGCACGCACACAGCAAGGGAGGGACACGCACACACACAGCGAGGGGGAACACGCACACACACAGCGAGGGAGGGACACGCACACACACAGCTAGGGAGGGACACACGCACAGCGAGGGAGGGACACACACACACACAGCGAGGGAGGGAAATGCACACACATAGCGAGAGAGGGACACGCACACACACAGCGAGGGAGTGACACGCACACACACAGCGAGGGGGACACACACAGCGAGGGAGGGACACACACACACACAGCGAGGGGGACACACACAGCGAGGGAGGGACACACACACACACAGCGAGGGGGACACACACAGCGAGGGAGCGATACGCTCATATAGAGCGAGGGAGGGGCACACTCGCAATCATTGAGGGGGGCACGCACACAGCGAGGGAGGGACACGCACACACAGCGAGGGAGGGACACGCACACACAGCGAGGGAGGGACACGCACACACACAGCGAGGGAGGGACACGCACACACACAGCGAGGGAGGGATACGCACACACACAGCGAGGGAGAGACACGCACACACAGCGAGGGAGTGACACGCACACACAGCGAGGGAGTGACACGCACACACAGCGAGGGAATGACACGCACACACACAGCGAGGGAGGGACATGCACACACAGCGAGGGAGTGACACGCACACACAGCGAGGGAGTGACACGCACACACAGCGAGGGAGTGACACGTACACACACAGCGAGGGAGGGACATGCACACACAGCGAGGGAGGGACATGCACACACAGCGAGGGAGGGACACGCACATACACAGCGAGGGAGGACACTCACACACACAGCGAGGGAGGGACACGCACACACACAGCGAGGAGGGACACGCACACACAGCGAGGGAGGGACACGAACACACAGCGAGGGAGGGACACACACACACAGTGAGGGAGGGGGACACACACACACAGTGAGGGAGGGACACGCACACACACAGCGAGGGAGAGAAACGCACACACACAGCGAGAGAGGGTCACGCACGCACACATACACAGCGAGGGAGGGACACACACACACACACACACACAGCGAGGGAGGGAAACACACACACACACACACACACAGCGAGGGAGGGACACACACACACACACAGCGAGGGAGGGACACACACACACACAGCGAGGCAGGGACACACACACACACAGCGAGGCAGGGACACACACACACAACAAAAGAGGAATATGCACACACACCAAGGGAGGGACACGCACACACTCAAACACACACAGCGAGGGAGGGACACACACACACAGCGAGGGAGGGACACGCACACACACACACACAGCGAGGGAGGAACACGCACACACAGCGAGGGAGGGACACGCACACACACAGCGAGCGAGGGACACGCACACACAGCGAGGGAGGGACACGCACACACAGCGAGGGAAGGACACACACACACACACACACACACACACACAGTGAGGGAGGGACACACACACACACAGTGAGGGAGGGACACACACACACACACACAGCGAGGGAGGGACACGCACACACACAGCGAGGGAGAGAAACGCACACACACAGCGAGGGAGGGACACGCACGCACACAGCGAGGGAGGGACAGACACACACACACCGCGAGGGAGGGACACGCACACACACAGTGAGGGAGAGACACGCACACACAACGAGGGAGGGACACGCACACACAGCGAGGGATAGACACGCACACACAGCGAGGGAGGGACACGCACACACAGCGAGGGAGGGACACGCACACACAGCGAGGGAGGGACACGCACACACACAGCGAGGGAGGGACACGCACACACACAGCGAGGGAGGGACACGCACACACAGCGAGGGAGGGACACGCACACACAGCGAGGGAGGGACACGCACACACAGCGAGGGAGGGACACGCACACATACAGCGAGGGAGGGACACTCAAACACACAGCGAGGAAGGGACACGCACACACACAGCGAGGAGGGACACACACACACAGCGAGGGAGGGACACGCACACACACAGCGAGAGAGGAACACGCACACAGTGAGGGACGCACACACAGCGAGGGAGGGACACACACACACACACACACACACACTCACACACACACACACACACAGCGAGGGAGGGACACACAAACACACACACACACAGCGAGGGAGGGACACACACACAGCGAGGGAGGGACACACACACACACACACACACACACACACACCCACCCACACACAGCTAGGGAGGGACACACACACACACACACACACACACACACAGCGAGGGAGGGACACGCACACACACACACACAGCGAGTGAGGGGCACACACACACAGTGAGGGAGGGACACACACACAGCGAGGGAGGGACACACACACACAGCGAGGAGGACACACACATACACACACACACACACACAGCGAGGGAGGGACACACACACACACACAGCGAGGGAGGGACACATACACACACACAGCGAGGAAGGGACACACAAACACAGAGCGAGGGAGGGACACACACACAAACACACACACACAGTGAGGGGTCACGCACACAGCAAGGGACGGACATGCACGCACACAGCGAGGGAGGGACACGCACGCACACACACACACTCACGAGGGAGGGGCACGCACGCACACACACACACACACACACACACACACACACACACGAGGGAGGGACACGAACACACACACGAGGGAGGGACACGCACGCGCACACACACACACGAGGGAGGGAACGAACACAGTGAGGGACACACACAGCGAGGGAGGGACACGAACGCACACAGCAAGGGAGGGACACGCACACACACAGTGAGGAAGGGACACGCACACCACGAGGGAGGGACACGCACACACACAGCGAGGGAGGGACACGCACACACACAGGGAGGGAGGGACACACACACATACACAGCGAGGGAGGGACACACACACAGCGAGGGAGGGACACGCACACACACAGCGAGGGGGGAAACGCACACACACAGCGAGGGAGGGACACGCACACACACAGCGAGGAAGGGACACGCACACACACAGCGAGGGAGGGACACGCACACACAGCGAGGGAGGGACACGCACACACAGCGAGGGAGGGACACGCACACATACAGCGAGGGAGGGACACTCAAACACACAGCGAGGAAGGGACACGCACACACACAGCGAGGAGGGACACACACACACAGCGAGGAGGGACACGCACACACAGCGAGGGAGGGACACGCACACACACAGCGAGAGAGGAACACGCACACAGTGAGGGACGCACACACAGCGAGGGAGGGACACACACACACACACACACACACACACACACAGCGAGGGAGGGACACACAAACACACACACACACAGCGAGGGAGGGACACACAAACACACACACACACAGCGAGGGAGGGACACACACACACACACACACCCACCCACACACAGCGAGGGAGGGACACACACACACACACACACACACACACAGCGAGGGAGGGACACGCACACACACACACACAGCGAGTGAGGGGCACACACACACAGTGAGGGAGGGACACACACACAGCGAGGGAGGGACACACACACACAGCGAGGAGGACACACACATACACACACACACACACACACACAGCGAGGGAGGGACACACACACACACAGCGAGGGAGGGACACATACACACACACAGCGAGGAAGGGACACACAAACACAGAGCGAGGGAGGGACACACACACAAACACACACACACAGTGAGGGGTCACGCACACAGCAAGGGACGGACATGCACGCACACAGCGAGGGAGGGACACGCACGCACGCACACACACTCACGAGGGAGGGGCACGCCCGCACACACACACACACACACACACACGAGGGAGGGACACGAACACACACACGAGGGAGGGACACGCACGCGCACACACACACACGAGGGAGGGAACGAACACAGTGAGGGACACACACAGCGAGGGAGGGACACGAACGCACACAGCAAGGGAGGGACACGCACACACACAGTGAGGAAGGGACACGCACACCACGAGGGAGGGACACGCACACACACAGCGAGGGAGGGACACACACACATACACAGCGAGGGAGGGACACACACACAGCGAGGGAGGGACACGCACACACACAGCGAGGGGGGAAACGCACACACACAGCGAGGGAGGGACACGCACACACACAGCGAGGAAGGGACACGCACACACACAGCGAGGGAGGGACACGCACACACACAGCGAGGGAGGGACATGCACACACACAGCGAGAGAGGGACACGCACACACACAGCGAGGGGGACACACACAGCGAGGGAGCGATACGCTCATATAGAGCGAGGGAGGGACACACTCGCAATCATTGAGGGGGGAATGCACACAGCGAGGGAGGGATACGCACACACAGCGAGGGAGGGACACGCACACACAGCGAGGGAGGGAACGCACACACAGCGAGGGAGGGACACGCACGCACACAGCGAGGGAGGGACACGCACGCACACAGCGAGGGAGGGACACGCACACACACAGCGAGGGAGGGATACGCACACACACAGCGAGGGAGAGACACGCACACACAGCGAGGGAGGGACACGCACACACAGCGAGGGAGTGACACGCACACACAGCGAGGGAGTGACACGCACACACAGCGAGGGAGGGACACGCACACACACAGCGAGGGAGGGACATGCACACACAGCGAGGGAGGGACACGCACATACACAGCGAGGGAGGGACACTCACATACACAGCGAGGGAGGGACACGCACACACACAGCGAGGAGGGACACGCACACACAGCGAGGGAGGGACACGCACACACAGCGAGGGAGGGACACGCACACACAGTGAGGGAGGGACACGCACACACACAGCGAGGGATGAACACGCACACAGTGAGGGACGCACACTCAGCGAGGGAGGGACACACATGCACACAGAGCGAGGGAGGGACACACACACACACACACACACACACAGCGAGGGAGGGAAACACACACACACAAACACAGTGAGGGAGGGACACACACACACACACACAGCGAGGGAGGGACACACACACACACACACACACACACACACACACAGCGAGGGAGGGAAACACACACACACACACACACAGCGAGGCTGGGACACACACACACAACAAAAGAGGAATATGCACACACACCAAGGGAGGGACACGCGCACACTCAAACACACACAGCGAGGGAGGGACACACACACACAGCGAGGGAGGGACACGCACACACACACACACAGCGAGGGAGGAACACGCACACACAGCGAGGGAGGGACACACACACACAGCGAGGGAGGGACACGCACACACACAGCGAGCGAGGGACACGCACACACAGCGAGGGAGGGACACGCACACACAGAGCGAGGGAGGGACACGCACACACAGCGAGGGAAGGACACACACACACACACAGTGAGGGAGGGGGACACACACACACACACACAGCGAGGGAGGGACACACACACACACACACACAGCGAGTGAGGGTAACACACACACACACACACACACACCAAGGGAGGGACACGCACGCACTCAACACACACACAGCGAGGGAGGGACACACACACACACACCAAGGGAGGGACACGCACACACACACACAGCGAGGGAGGGACACACACACACAGCGAGGGAGGAACACGCACACACAGCGAGGGAGGGACACACACACACAGCGAGCGAGGGACACGCACACACACGGCGAGCGAGGGACACGCACACACAGCGAGGGAGGGACACGCACACACAGCGAGGGAGGGACACGCACACACAGCGAGGGAGGGACACACACACACACAGCGAGGGAGGGACACGCACACACAGCGAGGGAGGGACACGCACACACAGCGAGGGAGGGACACACACACACACACACACACACAGTTAGGGAGGAAAACACACACACACACACAGTGAGGGAGGGACACACACACACACAAACACACACACACACACAGCGAGGGAGGGACACACACACACACACACAGTGAGGGAGGGACACACACACAGCGAGGCAGGGACACACACACACACCCACACACAGCGAGGGAGGGACACACATACACAATAAAAGAGGAATATGCACACACACCAAGGGAGGGACACACACACACACACACACACACACAGCGAGGGAGGGACACACACACACACAGCGAGGGAGGGACACACACACACACAGCGAGGGAGGGACACACACACACACACACACAGCGAGGGAGGGACACACAAACACACACACAGTGAGGGGTCACGCACACAGCAAGGGACGGACACGCACGCACACACACACACACTCACGAGGGAGGGGCACGCACGCACGCACACACACACACACACATACACACGAGGGAGGGACACGCACACACACACGAGGGAGGGACACGAACACAGTGAGGGACACACAGCGAGGGAGGGACACGCACGCACACACACACGAGGGAGGGACACGCACACACACACGAGGGAGGGACACGCAGGCGCACACACACACACGAGGGAGGGACACGCACACACACACACACGAGGGAGGGACACGAACACAGTGAGGAACACACACAGCGAGGGAGGGACACGCACGCACACAGCGAGGGAGGGACACGCACACACACAGCGAGGGGGAACACGCACACACACAGCGAGGGAGGGACACGCACACACACAGCGAGGGAGGGACACACACACAGCGAGGGAGGGACACACACACACACACACACAGCGAGGGAGGGAAATGCACACACATAGCGAGAGAGGGACACGCACACACACAGCGAGGGAGTGACATGCACACACACAGCGAGGGGGACACACACAGCGAGGGAGCGATACGCTCATATAGAGCGAGGGAGGGACACACTCGCAATCATTGAGGGGGACACGCACACAGCGAGGGAGGGACACGCACACACAGCGAGGGAGGGACACGCACACACAGCGAGGGAGGGACACGCACACACACAGCGAGGGAGGGACACGCACACACACAGCGAGGGAGGGATACGCACACACACAGCGAGGGAGAGACACGCACACACAGCGAGGGAGGGACACGCACACACAGCGAGGGAGTGACACGCACACACAGCGAGGGAGTGACACGCACACACAGCGAGGGAGTGACACGCACACACACAGCGAGGGAGGGACATGCACACACAGCGAGGGAGTGACACGCACACACAGCGAGGGAGTGACACGCACACACAGCGAGGGAGTGACACGCACACACAGCGAGGGAGTGACACGCACACACACAGCGAGGGAGGGACATGCACACACAGCGAGGGAGGGACACGCACATACACAGCGAGGGAGGACACTCACACACACAGCGAGGGAGGGACACGCACACACACAGCGAGGAGGGACACGCACACACAGCGAGGGAGGGACACGCACACACAGCGAGGGAGGGACACACACACACACACACACACACACAGTGAGGGAGGGACACACACACACACAGTGAGGGAGGGACACACACACACACACACAGCGAGGGAGGGACACGCACACACACAGCGAGGGAGAGAAACGCACACACACAGCGAGGGAGGGTCACGCACGCACACATACACAGCGAGGGAGGGACACATACACACACACAGCGAGGGAGGGAAACACACACACACACACACACAGCGAGGGAGGGACACACACACACACACACAGCGAGGGAGGGACACACACACACACAGCGAGGTAGGGACACACACACACACAGCGAGGCAGGGACACACACACACAACAAAAGAGGAATATGCACACACACCAAGGGAGGGACACGCACACACTCAAACACACACAGCGAGGGAGGGACACACACGCACAGCGAGGGAGGGACACGCACACACACACACACAGCGAGGGAGGAACACGCACACACAGCGAGGGAGGGACACGCACACACACAGCGAGCGAGGGACACGCACACACAGCGAGGGAGGGACAAGCACACACAGAGCGAGGGAGGGACACGCACACACAGCGAGGGAAGGACACACACACACACACACACACAGTGAGGGAGGGACACACACACACACAGTGAGGGAGGGACACACACACACACACACAGCGAGGGAGGGACACGCACACACACAGCGAGGGAGAGAAACGCACACACACAGCGAGGGAGGGACACGCACGCACACAGCGAGGGAGGGACACGCACGCACACAGCGAGGGAGGGACAGACACACACACACCGCGAGGGAGGGACACGCACACACACAGTGAGGGAGAGACACGCACACACAACGAGGGAGGGACACGCACACACAGCGAGGGATAGACACGCACACACAGCGAGGGAGGGACACGCACACACAGTGAGGGAGGGACACGCACACACACAGCGAGGGAGGGACACGCACACACACAGCGAGGGAGGGACACGCACACACAGCGAGGGAGGGACACGCACACACACAGCGAGGGAGAGAAACGCACACACACAGCGAGGGAGGGACACGCACACACAGCGAGGGAGGGACACGCACACATACAGCGAGGGAGGGACACTCAAACACACAGCGAGGGAGGGACACGCAAACACACAGCGAGGAGGGACACACACACACAGCGAGGAGGGACACGCACACACAGCGAGGGAGGGACACGCACACACACAGCGAGGGAGGAACACGCACACAGTGAGGGACGCACACACAGCGAGGGAGGGACACACACACACACACACACACACACACACACACACAGCGAGGGAGGGACACACAAACACACACACACACAGCGAGGGAGGGACACACACACAGCGAGGGAGGGACACACACACACACACACACACACCCACACACAGCGAGGGAGGGACACACACACACAACAAAAGAGGAATATGCACATACACCAAGGGAGGGACACACACACACAGCGAGCGAGGGACACGCACACACACGGCGAGCGAGGGACACGCACACACAGCGAGGGAGGGACACGCACACACAGCGAGGGAGGGACACGCACACACAGCGAGGGAGGGACACACACACACACAGCGAGGGAGGGACACGCACACACAGCGAGGGAGGGACACGCACACACAGCGAGGGAGGGACACACACACACACACACACACACACACACACACAGCGAGGAAGGGACACGCACACACACACATACAGCGAGGGAGGGACACGCACACACAGCGAGGGAGGGACACGCACACACACAGCGAGGGAGGAACACGCACACAGTGAGGGACGCACACACAGCGAGGGAGGGACACACACACACACACACACACACAGTTAGGGAGGAAAACACACACACACACACAGTGAGGGAGGGACACACACACACACAAACACACACACACACACACAGCGAGGGAGGGACACACACACACACACACACACAGTGAGGGAGGGACACACACACAGCGAGGCAGGGACACACACACACACCCACACACAGCGAGGGAGGGACACACATACACAATAAAAGAGGAATATGCACACACACCAAGGGAGGGACACACACACACACACACACACAGCGAGGGAGGGACACACACACACACAGCGAGGGAGGGACACACACACACACACACACACACAGCGAGGGAGGGACACACAAACACACACACAGTGAGGGGTCACGCACACAGCAAGGGACGGACATGCACGCACAGAGCGAGGGAGGGAAACGCACGCACACACACACACTCACGAGGGAGGGGCACGCACGCACACACACACACACACACACACATACACACGAGGGAGGGACACGCACACACACACGAGGGAGGGACACGAACACAGTGAGGGACACACAGCGAGGGAGGGACACGCACGCACACACACACACACGAGGGAGGGACACGCACACACACACGAGGGAGGGACACGCACACACACACACACGAGGGAGGGACACGAACACAGTCAGGGACACACACAGCGAGGGAGGGACACGCACGCACACAGCGAGGGAGGGACACGCACACACACAGCGAGGGGGAACACGCACACACACAGCGAGGGAGGGACACGCACACACACAGCGAGGGAGGGACACACACACAGCGAGGGAGGGACACACACACACACAGCGAGGGAGGGAAATGCACACACATAGCGAGAGAGGGACACGCACACACACAGCGAGGGAGTGACACGCACACACACAGCGAGGGGGACACACACAGTGAGGGAGCGATACGCTCATATAGAGCGAGGGAGGGACACACTCGCAATCATTGAGGGGGGCACGCACACAGCGAGGGAGGGACACGCACACACAGCGAGGGAGGGACACGCACACACAGCGAGGGAGGGACACACACACACACACACACACAGCGAGGGAGGGACACGCACACACACAGCGAGGGAGAGAAACGCACACACACAGCGAGGGAGAGAAACGCACGCACACAGCGAGGGAGGGACACGCACGCACACAGCGAGGGAGGGACAGACACACACACACCGCGAGGGAGGGACACGCACACACACAGTGAGGGAGAGACACGCACACACAACGAGGGAGGGACACGCACACACAGCGAGGGAGTGACACGCACACACAGCGAGGGAGGGACACGCACACACAGCGAGGGAGGGACACGCACACACACAGCGAGGGAGGGACATGCACACACAGCGAGGGAGGGACACGCACATACACAGCGAGGGAGGACACTCACACACACAGCGAGGGAGGGACACGCACACACACAGCGAGGAGGGACACGCACACACAGCGAGGGAGGGACACGCACACACAGCGAGGGAGGGACACACACACACACACACACACACACACACACACACAGTGAGGGAGGGACACACACACACACAGCGAGGGAGGGACACGCACACACACAGCGAGGGAGAGAAACGCACACACACAGCGAGTGAGGGAAACACACACACACACACACACACACAGCGAGGGAGGGACACACACACACACACAGCGAGGGAGGGACACACACACACACAGCGAGGCAGGGACACACACACACACAGCGAGGCAGGGACACACACACACACAGCGAGGCAGGGACACACACACACAACAAAAGAGGAATATGCACACACACCAAGGGAGGGACACGCACACACTCAAACACACACAGCGAGGGAGGGACACACACACACAGCGAGGGAGGGACACGCACACACACACACACAGCGAGGGAGGAACACGCACACACAGCGAGGGAGGGACACGCACACACACAGCGAGCGAGGGACACGCACACACAGCGAGGGAGGGACAAGCACACACAGAGCGAGGGAGGGACACGCACACACAGTGAGGGAAGGACACACACACACACACACACACACACACACACACAGTGAGGGAGGGACACGCACACACACACACAGCGAGGGAGGGACACGCACACACACAGCGAGGGAGAGAAACGCACACACACAGCGAGGGAGGGACACGCACGCACACAGCGAGGGAGGGACACGCACGCACACAGCGAGGGAGGGACAGACACACACACACCGCGAGGGAGGGACACGCACACACACAGTGAGGGAGAGACACGCACACACACAACGAGGGAGGGACACGCACACACAGCGAGGGATAGACACGCACACACAGCGAGGGAGGGACACGCACACACAGCGAGGGAGGGACACGCACACACACAGCGAGGGAGGGACACGCACACACACAGCGAGGGAGGGACACGCACACACAGCGAGGGAGGGATACGCACACACACAGCGAGGGAGAGAAACGCACACACACAGCGAGGGAGGGACACGCACACACAGCGAGGGAGGGACACGAACACACAGCGAGGGAGGGACACGCACACATACAGCGAGGGAGGGACACTCAAACACACAGCGAGGGAGGGACACGCACACACACAGCGAGGAGGGACACACACACACAGCGAGGAGGGACACGCACACACAGCGAGGGAGGGACACGCACACACACAGCGAGGGAGGGACACACAAACACAGAGCGAGGGAGGGACACACACACAAACACACACACACAGTGAGGGGTCACGCACACAGCAAGGGACGGACATGCACGCACACAGCGAGGGAGGGACACGCACGCACACACACACACTCACGAGGGAGGGGCACGCACGCACACACACACACACACACACACACGAGGGAGGGACACGAACACACACACGAGGGAGGGACACGCACGCGCACACACACACACGAGGGAGGGAACGAACACAGTGAGGGACACACACAGCGAGGGAGGGACACGCACACACACAGCGAGGAAGGGACACGCACACACACAGCGAGGAAGGGACACGCACACCACGAGGGAGGGACACGCACACACACAGCGAGGGAGGGACACGCACACACACAGCGAGGGAGGGACACACACACATACACAGCGAGGGAGGGACACACACACAGCGAGGGAGGGACACGCACGCACACAGCGAGGGGGGACACGCAAACACACAGCGAGGGAGGGACACGCACACACACAGCGAGGGAGGGACACGCACACACACAGCGAGGGAGGGACACGCACACACACAGCGAGGGAGGGACATGCACACACACAGCGAGAGAGGGACACGCACACACACAGCGAGGGAGTGACACGCACACACACAGCGAGGGGGACACACACAGCGAGGGAGCGATACGCTCATATAGAGCGAGGGAGGGACACACTCGCAATCATTGAGGGGGGCACGCACACAGCGAGGGAGGGACACGCACACACAGCGAGGGAGGGACACGCACACACAGCGAGGGAGGGACACGCACGCACACAGCGAGGGAGGGACACGCACACACACAGCGAGGGAGGGATACGCACACACACAGCGAGGGAGAGACACGCACACACAGCGAGGGAGGGACACGCACACACAGCGAGGGAGTGACACGCACACACAGCGAGGGAGGGACACGCACACACACAGCGAGGGAGGGACATGCACACACAGCGAGGGAGGGAACGCACACACAGCGAGGGAGGGACACGCACGCACACAGCGAGGGAGGGACACGCACACCCACAGCGAGGGAGGGATACGCACACACACAGCGAGGGAGAGACACGCACACACAGCGAGGGAGGGACACGCACACACAGCGAGGGAGTGACACGCACACACAGCGAGGGAGGGACACGCACACACACAGCGAGGGAGGGACATGCACACACAGCGAGGGAGGGACACGCACATACACAGCGAGGGAGGGACACTCACACACACAGCGAGGAGGGACACGCACACACACAGCGAGGAGGGACACGCACACACAGCGAGGGAGGGACACGCACACACAGCGAGGGAGGGACACGCACACACACAGCGAGGTATGAACACGCACACAGTGAGGGACGCACACTCAGCGAGGGAGGGACACACATGCACACAGAGCAAGGGAGGGACACACACACACACACACACACAGTGAGGGAGGGACACACACACACACAAACACAGTGAGGGAGGGACACACACACACACACACACAGCGAGGGAGGGACACACACACACACACACAGCGAGGGAGGGAAACACACACACACACACACACACAGCGAACAGCGAGGGTGGGACACACACACACACAGCGAGGCAGGGACACACACACACAACAAAAGAGGAATATGCACACACACCAAGGGAGGGACACGCGCACACTCAAACACACACAGCGAGGGAGGGACACACACACACAGCGAGGGAGGGACACGCACACACACACACACAGCGAGGGAGGAACACGCACACACAGCGAGGGAGGGACACACACACACACAGCGAGCGAGGGACACGCACACACAGCGAGGGAGGGACACGCACACACAGAGCGAGGGAGGGACACGCACACACAGCGAGGGAAGGACACACACACACACACAGTGAGGGAGGGAGACACACACACACAGTGAGGGAGGGACACACACACACACACACACACAGCGAGGGAGGGACACACACACACACACACAGCGAGTGAGGGTAACACACACACACACACACACACAGCGAGGGAGGGACACACACACACACAGCGAGGCAGGGACACACACACACAGCGAGAGAGGGACACACACACACAACAAAAGAGGAATATGCACACACACCAAGGGAGGGACACACACGCACTCAACACACACACAGCGAGGGAGGGACACACACACACAGCGAGGGAGGGACACGCACACACAGCGAGGGAGGGACACACACACACAGCGAGCGAGGGACACGCACACACACGGCGAGCGAGGGACACGCACACACAGCGAGGGAGGGACACGCACACACAGCGAGGGAGGGACACGCACACACAGCAAGGGAGGGACACACACACACACAGCGAGGGAGGGACACGCACACACAGCGAGGGAGGGACACGCACACACAGAACGAGGGAGGGACACGCACACACAGCGAGGGAAGGACACACACACACACACAGTGAGGGAGGGAGACACACACACACAGTGAGGGAGGGACACACACACACACAGCGAGGGAGGGACACACACACACACACACAGCGAGTGAGGGTAACACACACACACACACACACACACACACACACACACACACACACACAGTTAGGGAGGAAAACACACACACACAGTGAGGGAGGGACACACACACACACAAACACACACACACACACAGCGGGGGAGGGACACGAACACACAGCGAGGGAGGGACACACACACACACACACACACACACACAGTTAGGGAGGAAAACACACACACACACACAGTGAGGGAGGGACACACACACACACAAACACACACACACACACAGCGAGGGAGGGACACACACACACACACACAGTGAGGGAGGGACACACACACACACCCACACACAGCGAGGGAGGGACACACATACACAATAAAAGAGGAATATGCACACACACCAAGGGAGGGACACACACACACACACACACACACACACACACACACAGCGAGGGAGGGACACGCACACACACAGCGAGGGAGGGACACACACACACACAGCGAGGGAGGGACACACACACACACACACACACACAGCGAGGGAGGGACACACAAACACACACGAGGGAGGGACACGAACACAGTGAGGGACACACAGCGAGGGAGGGACACGCACGCACACACACACACTCACGAGGGAGGGGCACGCACGCACACACACACACACACACATACACACGAGGGAGGGACACGCACACACACACGAGGGAGGGACACGAACACAGTGAGGGACACACAGCGAGGGAGGGACACGCACGCACACACACACACACACGAGGGAGGGACACGCACACACACACGAGGGAGGGACACGCAGGCGCACACACACACACGAGGGAGGGACACGCACACACACACACACGAGGGAGGGACACGAACACAGTGAGGGACACACACAGCGAGGGAGGGACACGCACGCACACAGCGAGGGAGGGACACGCACACACACAGCGAGGGGGAACACGCACACACACAGCGAGGGAGGGACACGCACACACACAGCGAGGGAGGGACACACACACACACAGCGAGGGAGGGACACACACACACACACACACAGCGAGGGAGGGACACACAAACACACACACAGTGAGGGGTCACGCACACAGCAAGGGACGGACATGCACGCACACAGCGAGGGAGGGACACGCACGCACACACACACACTCACGAGGGAGGGGCACGCACGCACACACACACACACACACATACACACGAGGGAGGGACACGCACACACACACGAGGGAGGGACACGAACACAGTGAGGGACACACAGCGAGGGAGGGACACGCACGCACACACACACACACACGAGGGAGGGACACGCACACACACACGAGGGAGGGACACGCAGGCGCACACACACACACGAGGGAGGGACACGCACACACACACACACGAGGGAGGGACACGAACACAGTGAGGGAAACACACAGCGAGGGAGGGACACGCACGCACACAGCGAGGGAGGGACACGCACACACACAGCGAGGGGGAACACGCACACACACAGCGAGGGAGGGACACGCACACACACAGCGAGGGAGGGACACACACACAGCGAGGGAGGGACACACACACACACAGCGAGGGAGGGAAATGCACACACATAGCGAGAGAGGGACACGCACACACACAGCGAGGGAGTGACACGCACACACACAGCGAGGGGGACACACACAGCGAGGGAGGGACACACACACACACAGCGAGGGGGACACACACAGCGAGGGAGCGATACGCTCATATAGAGCGAGGGAGGGACACACTCGCAATCATTGAGGGGGGCACGCACACAGCGAGGGAGGGACACGCACACACAGCGAGAGAGGGACACGCACACACACAGCGAGGGAGGGACACGCACACACACAGCGAGGGAGGGACACGCACACACACAGCGAGGGAGGGATACGCACACACACAGCGAGGGAGTGACACGCACACACAGCGAGGGAGTGACACGCACACACAGCGAGGGAGGGACACGCACACACAGCGAGGGAGTGACACGCACACACACAGGGAGGGAGGGACATGCACACACAGCGAGGGAGGGACACGCACACACAGAGCGAGGGAGAGACACGCACACACAGCGAGAGAGGGACACGCACACACAGCGAGAGAGGGACACGCACACACAGCGAGGGAGGGACACGCACACACACAGCGAGGGAGGGACACGCACACACACAGCGAGGAGGGACACGCACACACAGCGAGGGAGGGACACGCACGCACACAGCGAGGGAGGGACACGCACACACACAGCGAGGGAGGGATACGCACACACACAGCGAGGGAGAGACACGCACACACAGCGAGGGAGGGACACGCACACACAGCGAGGGAGTGACACGCACACACAGCAAGGGAGGGACACGCACACATACAGCGAGGGAGGGAGATGCACACACAGCGAGGGAGGGAACGCACACACAGCGAGGGAGGGACACGCACGCACACAGCGAGGGAGGGACACGCACACACACAGCGAGGGAGGGATACGCACACACACAGCGAGGGAGAGACACGCACACACAGCGAGGGAGGGACACGCACACACAGCGAGGGAGTGACATGCACACACAGCGAGGGAGGGACACGCACACACACAGCGAGGGAGGGACATGCACACACAGCGAGGGAGGGACACGCACATACACAGCGAGGGAGGGACACTCACACACACAGCGAGGAGGGACACGCACACACACAGCGAGGAGGGACACGCACACACAGCGAGGGAGGGACACGCACACACAGCGAGGGAGGGACACGCACACACAGCGAGGGAGGGACACGCACACACAGCGAGGGAGGGACACACACACACACAGCGAGGGATGAACACGCACACAGTGAGGGACGCACACTCAGCGAGGGAGGGACACACATGCACACAGAGCAAGGGAGGGACACACACACACACACACACACACAGTGAGGGAGGGACACACACACACACAAACACAGTGAGGGAGGGACACACACACACACACAGCGAGGGAGGGACACACACACACACACACACACAGCGAGGGAGGGAAACACACACACACACACACACACACACACAGCGAGGAAGACACACACACACACACACACACACACACACACACACACACACACACACACACACACACACACACAGCGAGGGAGGGACACACACACACACAGCGAGGCAGGGACACACACACACAACAAAAGAGGAATATGCACACACACCAAGGGAGGGACACGCGCACACTCAAACACACACAGCGAGGGAGGGACACACACACACAGCGAGGGAGGGACACGCACACACACACACACAGCGAGGGAGGAACACGCACACACAGCGAGGGAGGGACACACACACACAGCGAGCGAGGGACACGCACACACAGCGAGGGAGGGACACGCACACACAGAGCGAGGGAGGGACATGCACACACAGCGAGGGAAGGACACACACACACACACAGTGAGGGAGGGAGACACACACACACAGTGAGGGAGGGACACACACACACACACACACAGCGAGGGAGGGACACACACACACACACACAGCGAGTGAGGGTAACACACACACACACACACACACACAGCGAGGGAGGGACACACACACACACAGCGAGGCAGGGACACACACACACAGCGAGAGAGGGACACACACACACAACAAAAGAGGAATATGCACACACACCAAGGGAGGGACACGCACGCACTCAACACACACACAGCGAGGGAGGGACACACACACACAGCGAGGGAGGGACACGCACACACAGCGAGGGAGGGACACACACACACAGCGAGCGAGGGACACACACACACAGCGAGCGAGGGACACGCACACACACGGCGAGCGAGGGACACGCACACACAGCGAGGGAGGGACACGCACACACAGCGAGGGAGGGACACGCACACACAGCGAGGGAGGGACACACACACACACAGCGAGGGAGGGACACGCACACACAGCGAGGGAGGGACACGCACACACAGAGCGAGGGAGGGATACGCACACACAGCGAGGGAAGGACACACACACACACAGTGAGGGAGGGAGACACACACACACAGTGAGGGAGGGACACACACACACAAACACACAGCGAGGGAGGGACACACACACACACACACAGCGAGTGAGGGTAACACACACACACACACACACACAGTTAGGGAGGAAAACACACACACACACACACAGTGAGGGAGGGACACACACACACACAAACACACACACACACACAGCGGGGGAGGGACACGAACACACAGTGAGGGAGGGACACACACACACACACACACACACACACACACACAGAGTTAGGGAGGAAAACACACACACACACACAGTGAGGGAGGGACACACACACACACAAACACAGCGAGGGAGGGACACACACACACACACACACACACAGTGAGGGAGGGACACACACACAGCGAGGCAGGGACACACACACACACCCACACACAGCGAGGGAGGGACACACATACACAATAAAAGAGGAATATGCACACACACCAAGGGAGGGACACACACACACACACACACACACACACACACACACACACACACACACAGCGAGGGAGGGACACGCACACACACAGCGAGGGAGGGACACACACACACACAGCGAGGGAGGGACACACACACACACACACACACAGCGAGGGAGGGACACACAAACACACACACAGTGAGGGGTCACGCACACAGCAAGGGACGGACATGCACGCACACAGCGAGGGAGGGACACGCACGCACACACACACACACTCACGAGGGAGGGGCACGCACGCACACACACACACACACACATACACACGAGGGAGGGACACGCACACACACACGAGGGAGGGACACGAACACAGTGAGGGACACACAGCGAGGGAGGGACACGCACGCACACACACACACACACGAGGGAGGGACACGCACACACACACGAGGGAGGGACACGCAGGCGCACACACACACACGAGGGAGGGACACGCACACACACACACACGAGGGAGGGACACGAACACAGTGAGGGACACACACAGCGAGGGAGGGACACGCACGCACACAGCGAGGGAGGGACACGCACACACACAGCGAGGGGGAACACGCACACACACAGCGAGGGAGGGACACGCACACACACAGCGAGGGAGGGACACACACACAGCGAGGGAGGGACACACACACACACACACAGCGAGGGAGGGAAATGCACACACATAGCGAGAGAGGGACACACACACACACAGCGAGTTGGACACGCACACAGCGAGGGAGGGACACACACACACACACAGCGAGGGAGGGAAATGCACACACATAGCGAGAGAGGGACACGCACACACACAGCGAGGGAGTGACACGCACACACACAGCGAGGGGGACACACACACACACAGCGAGGGGGACACACACAGCGAGGGAGCGATACGCTCATATAGAGCGAGGGAGGGACACACTCGCAATCATTGAGGGGGGCACGCACACAGCGAGGGAGGGACACGCACACACAGCGAGAGAGGGACACGCACACACAGCGAGGGAGGGACACGCACACACACAGCGAGGGAGGGACACGCACACACACAGCGAGGGAGGGATACGCACACACACAGCGAGTGAGAGACACGCACACACAGCGAGGGAGGGACACGCACACACAGCGAGGGAGTGACACGCACACACAGCGAGGGAGTGACACGCACACACAGCGAGGGAGTGACACGCACACACAGCGATGGAGTGACACGCACACACACAGCGAGGGAGGGACACGCACACACAGCGAGGGAGTGACACGCACACACAGCGAGGGAGTGACACGCACACACACAGCGAGGGAGGGACATGCACACACAGCGAGGGAGGGACATGCACACACAGCGAGGGAGGGACACGCACATACACAGCGAGGGAGGACACTCACACACACAGAGAGGGAGGGACACGCACACACACAGCGAGGGAGGGAAATGCACACACATAGCGAGAGAGGGACACGCACACACACAGCGAGGGAGTGACACGCACACACACAGCGAGGGGGACACACACAGCGAGGGAGGGACACACACACACACAGCGAGGGGGACACACACACACACAGCGAGGGGGACACACACAGCGAGGGAGCGATACGCTCATATAGAGCGAGGGAGGGACACACTCGCAATCATTGAGGGGGGCACGCACACAGCGAGGGAGGGACACGCACACACAGCGAGGGAGGGACACGCACACACAGCGAGGGAGGGACACACACACACACAGTGAGGGAGGGACACACACACACACACACACAGCGAGGGAGGGACACGCACACACACAGCGAGGGAGAGAAACGCACACACACAGCGAGGGAGAGAAACGCACACACACAGCGAGAGAGGGTCACGCACGCACACACACAGCGAGAGAGGGACACACACACACACATACACAGCGAGGGAGGGACACACACACACACACACACACAGCGAGGGAGGGAAACACACAGCGAGGGAGGGACACACACACAGCGAGGGAGGGACACACACACACACACACACAGCGAGGGAGGGACACACACACACACACACACACAGCGAGGGAGGGAAACACACACACACACACACACACAGCGAGGGAGGGACACACACACACACAGCGAGGCAGGGACACACACACACACAGCGAGGCAGGGACACACACACACAAGAGGAATATGCACACACACCAAGGGAGGGACACGCACACACTCAAACACACACAGCGAGGGAGGGACACACACACACAGCGAGGGAGGGACACGCACACACACACACACAGCGAGGAAGGAACACGCACACACAGCGAGGGAGGGACACGCACACACACACACACAGCGAGGGAGGAACACGCACACACAGCGAGGGAGGGACACGCACACACACAGCGAGCGAGGGACACGCACACACAGCGAGGGAGGGACAAGCACACACAGAGCGAGGGAGGGACACGCACACACAGCGAGGGAAGGACACACACACACACACACACACACACACACACAGTGAGGGAGGGACACACACACACACAGTGAGGGAGGGACACACACACACACACACAGCGAGGGAGGGACACGCACACACACAGCGAGGGAGAGAAACGCACACACACAGCGAGGGAGGGACACGCACGCACACAGCGAGGGAGGGACACGCACGCACACAGCGAGGGAGGGACAGACACACACACACCGCGAGGGAGGGACACGCACACACACAGTGAGGGAGAGACACGCACACACAACGAGGGAGGGACACGCACACACAGCGAGGGATAGACACGCACACACAGCGAGGGAGGGACACGCACACACAGCGAGGGAGGGACACGCACACACACAGCGAGGGAGGGACACGCACACACACAGCGAGGGAGGGACACGCACACACAGCGAGGGAGGGACACGCACACACACAGCGAGGGAGAGAAACGCACACACAGCGAGGAGGGACACGCACACACAGCGAGGGAGGGACACGCACACATACAGCGAGGGAGGGACACTCAAACACACAGCGAGGGAGGGACACACACACACACAGCGAGGGAGGGAAATGCACACACATAGCGAGAGAGGGACACGCACACACACAGCGAGGGAGTGACACGCACACACACAGCGAGGGGGACACACACAGCGAGGGAGGGACACACACACACACAGCGAGGGGGACACACACAGCGAGGGAGCGATACGCTCATATAGAGCGAGGGAGGGACACACTCGCAATCATTGAGGGGGGCACGCACACAGCGAGGGAGAGACACGCACACACAGCGAGGGAGGGACACGCACACACAGCGAGGGAGGGACACGCACACACACAGCGAGGGAGGGACACGCACACACACAGCGAGGGAGGGATACGCACACACACAGCGAGTGAGAGACACGCACACACAGCGAGGGAGGGACACGCACACACAGCGAGGGAGTGACACGCACACACAGCGAGGGAGTGACACGCACACACACAGCGAGGGAGGGACACGCACACACAGCGAGGGAGTGACACGCACACACAGCGAGGAAGTGACACGCACACACAGCGAGGGAGTGACACGCACACACACAGCGAGGGAGGGACATGCACACACAGCGAGGGAGGGACATGCACACACAGCGAGGGAGGGACACGCACATACACAGCGAGGGAGTGACACGCACACACACAGCGAGGGAGGGACACGCACACACAGCGAGGGAGTGACACGCACACACAGCGAGGAAGTGACACGCACACACAGCGAGGGAGTGACACGCACACACACAGCGAGGGAGGGACATGCACACACAGCGAGGGAGGGACATGCACACACAGCGAGGGAAGGACACGCACACACACAGCGAGGGAGGGACATGCACACACAGCGAGGGAGGGACATGCACACACAGCGAGGGAGGGACACGCACACACACAGCGAGGAGGGACACGCACACACAGCGAGGGAGGGACACGCACACACAGCGAGGGAGGGACACACACACACACACACACACAGTGAGGGAGGGACACACACACACACAGTGAGGGAGGGACACACACACACACACACAGCGAGGGAGGGACACGCACACACACAGCGAGGGAGAGAAACGCACACACACAGCGAGGGAGGGACACGCACGCACACAGCGAGGGAGGGACACGCACGCACACAGCGAGGGAGGGTCACGCACGCACACATACACAGCGAGGGAGGGACACACACACACACACACACACAGCGAGGGAGGGAAACACACACACACACACACACGCAGCGAGGGAGGGACACACACACACACAGCGAGGCAGGGACACACACACACACAGCGAGGCAGGGACACACACACACAACAAAAGAGGAATATGCACACACACCAAGGGAGGGACACGCACACACTCAAACACACACAGCGAGGGAGGGACACGCACACACACACACACAGCGAGGGAGGAACACGCACACACAGCGAGGGAGGGACACGCACACACACAGCGAGCGAAGGACACGCACACACAGCGAGGGAGGGACAAGCACACACAGAGCGAGGGAGGGACACGCACACACAGCGAGGGAAGGACACACACACACACACACACACACACACAGTGAGGGAGGGACACACACACACACAGTGAGGGAGGGACACACACACACACACACACAGCGAGGGAGGGACACGCACACACACAGCGAGGGAGAGAAACGCACACACACAGCGAGGGAGGGACACGCACGCACACAGCGAGGGAGGGACACGCACGCACACAGCGAGGGAGGGACACGCACGCACACAGCGAGGGAGGGACAGACACACACACACCGCGAGGGAGGGACACGCACACACACAGTGAGGGAGAGACACGCACACACAACGAGGGAGGGACACGCACACACAGCGAGGGATAGACACACACACACAGCGAGGGAGGGACACGCACACACAGCGAGGGAGGGACACGCACGCACACAGCGAGGGAGGGACACGCACACACACAGCGAGGGAGGGACAGGCACACACAGCGAGGGAGGGACACGCACACACACAGCGAGGGAGAGAAACGCACACACACAGCGAGGGAGGGACACGCACACACAGCGAGGGAGGGACACGCACCCACAGCGAGGGAGGCACACGCACACATACAGCGAGGGAGGGACACTCAAACACACAGCGAAGGAGGGACACGCACACACACAGCGAGGAGGGACACACACACACAGCGAGGAGGGACACGCACACACAGCGAGGGAGGGACACGCACACACACAGCGAGGGAGGAACACGCACACAGTGAGGGACGCACACACAGCGAGGGAGGGACACACACACACACACACACACACACACATACACAGCGAGGGAGGGACACACAAACACACACACACACAGCGAGGGAGGGACACACACACACATACACAGCGAGGGAGGGACACACACACACACACACACACACACCCACCCACACACAGCGAGGGAGGGACACACACACACAACAAAAGAGGAATATGCACACACCAAGGGAGGGACACACACACACACACACACACACACACACACACAGCGAGGGAGGGACACGCACACACACACACACACACACACCGAGGGAGGGACACACACACACAGCGAGGGAGGGACTCACACACACACAGCGAGGGAGGGGCACACACACACAGTGAGGGAGGGACACACACAGCGAGGGAGGGACACACACACACAGCGAGGAGGACACACACATACACACACACACACACACACAGCGAGGGAGGGACACACACACACACAGCGAGGGAGGGACACATACACACACACAGCGAGGGAGGGATACACAAACACAGAGCGAGGGAGGGACACACACAAACACACACACACAGTGAGGGGTCACGCACACAGCAAGGGACGGACATGCACGCACACAGCGAGGGAGGGACACGCACGCACACACACACACTCACGAGGGAGGGGCACGCACGCACACACACACACACACACACACGAGGGAGGGACACGAACACACACACGAGGGAGGGACACGCACGCGCACACACACACACGAGGGAGGGAACGAACACAGTGAGGGACACACACAGCGAGGGAGGGACACGAACGCACACAGCGAGGGAGGGACACGCACACACACAGCGAGGAAGGGACACGCACACCACGAGGGAGGGACACGCACACACACAGCGAGGGAGGGACACGCACACACACAGCGAGGGAGGGACACACACACATACACAGCGAGGGAGGGACACACACACAGCGAGGGAGGGACACGCACACACACAGCGAGGGAGGGACACGCACACACACAGCGAGGGAGGGACATGCACACACACAGCGAGAGAGGGACACGCACACACACAGCGAGGGAGTGACACGCACACACACAGCGAGGGGGACACACACAGCGAGGGAGCGATACGCTCATATAGAGCAAGGGAGGGACACACTCGCAATCACTGAGGGGGGCACGCACACAGCGAGGGAGGGACACGCGCACACAGCGAGGGAGGGACACGCACACACAGCGAGGGAGGGAACACACACACAGCGAGGGAGGGACACGCACACACACAGCCAGGGAGGGACAAGCACACTCAGCGAGGGAGGGACACGCACACACAGCGACGAGGGACGGACACGCACACACACACAGCGAGGGAGGGACACGCACACACGCAGCGAGAGAGGGACACGTACACACTGTAAGAGTGAGAGACATGCACTCCCATAGCAAGGGAGGGACTCACACACACATTAACAGCGAGGTAGGGACACGCATGCACACACACACACTCACGAGGGAGGGGCACGCACGCACACACACACACACACATACACACGAGGGAGGGACACGCACACACACACGAGGGAGGGACACGAACACAGTGAGGGACACACAGCGAGGGAGGGACACGCACGCACACACACACACACGAGGGAGGGACACGCACACACACACGAGGGAGGGACACGCAGGCGCACACACACACACGAGGGAGGGACACGCACACACACACACACGAGGGAGGGACACGAACACAGTGAGGGACACACACAGCGAGGGAGGGACACGCACGCACACAGCGAGGGAGGGACACGCACACACACAGCGAGTGGGAACACGCACACACACAGCGAGGGAGGGACACGCACACACACAGCGAGGGAGGGACACACACACAGCGAGGGAGGGACACACACACACACAGCGAGGGAGGGAAATGCACACACATAGCGAGAGAGGGACACGCACACACACAGCGAGGGAGTGACACGCACACACACAGCGAGGGGGACACACACAGCGAGGGAGGGACACACACACACACAGCGAGGGGGACACACACACACACAGCGAGGGGGACACACACAGCGAGGGAGCGATACGCTCATATAGAGCGAGGGAGGGACACACTCGCAATCATTGAGGGGGGCACGCACACAGCGAGGGAGGGACACGCACACACAGCGAGGGAGGGACACGCACACACAGCGAGGGAGGGACACGCACACACAGCGAGGGAGGGACACGCACACACACAGCCAGGGAGGGACGCGCACACACACAGAGAGGGAGGGACACGCAAACACACAGCGAGGGAGGGACACACACACACACAGCGAGGGAGGGACACGCACACACAGCGAGGGAGGGACACGCACAAACACAGCGAGGGAGGAACATGCACACAGTGAGGGATGCACACTCAGCGAGGGAGGGACACACACGCACACACAGTGAGGGAGGGACACACACACACACACAGTGAGGGAGGGACACACACACACACACACAGCGAGGGAGGGAAACACACACACACACACACACACACCGAGGGAGGGACACACACACACACAGCGAGGCAGGGACACACACACACACACACACAGACAACAAAAGAGGAATATGCACACACACCAATGGAAGGACACGCACACACACACAGTAAGGGAGGGACACACACACACAGCGAGGGAGGGACACACACACACACAGCGAGGGAGTGACACACACACACAGCGAGGGAGTGACACACACACACAGCGAGGGAGTGACACACACACACACACACACACACACACACACAGCGAGGGAGGGACACACACACACACAGCGAGGGAGGGACACACACACACACAGCGAGGGAGTGACACACACACACACACACACACACACACACACACAGCGAGGGAGGGACACACACACACACAGCGAGGGAGGGACACACACACACACAGCGAGGGAGGGACACACACACACACACAGCGAGGGAGGGACACACACACACACAGCGAGGGAGGGACACACACACACACACAACGAGGGAGGGACACACACACACACACATACACACAGCGAGGGAGGGACACACACAGCGAGGGAGGGACACACACACACACACACACACACACAGTGAGGGGTCACGCACACAGCAAGGGACGGACATGCACGCACACAGCGAGGGAGGGACACGCACGCACACACAGTGAGTGAGGGACACACACACACACACACACAGCGAGGGACACACACAACAAAAGAGGAATATGCACACACACCAAGGGAGGGACACACACACACACACACACACACACACACACAGCGAGGGAGGGACACGCACACACACACACAGCGAGGGAGGTACACGCACAAACACAGTGAGGGAGGGACACGCACACACACAGCGAGGGAGGGACACGCACACACACAGCGAGGGAGGGACACGCACACACACAGCGAGGGAGGGACACGCACACACACAGCGAGAGAGGGACACGCGCACACTCAGCGAGGGAGTGACACACACACACACAGCGAGGGGGACACACACAGCGAGGGAGCGATACGCTCATATAGAGCGAGGGAGGGTCACACTCGCAATCATTGAGGGGGGCACGCACACAGCGAGGGAGGGACACGCGCACACAGCGAGGGAGGGACACGCACACACAGCGAGGGAGGGACACGCACACACAGCGAGGGAGGGACACGCACGCACACAGCGAGGGAGGGACACGCACACACAGCGAGGGAGGGATATGCACACACAACGAGGGAGGGATACGCACACACAGCGAGGGAGGGACACGCACACTCAGCGAGGGAGGGACACGCACACACAGCGAGGGAGGGACACGCACACACACAGCGAGGGAGGGACACGCACACACACAGCGAGGGAGGGACAAGCACACTCAGCGAGGGAGGGACACGCACACACAGCGACGAGGGACGGACACGCACACATACACAGCGAGGGAGGGACACGCACACACGCAGCGAGGGAGGGACACGCACACACTGTAAGAGTGAGAGACATGCACTCCCATAGCAAGGGAGGGACTCACACACACATTAACAGTGAGGTAGGGACACGCATGCACACAGCGAGGGAGTGACACGCGCACACATTGAGGGAGGAACACACTCACAACGAGGGAGACACACACACACACACAGCGAGGGTGGGGCCCGCGCACTCAGCGAGGGAGGGACTCGCGCACACACCAAGGGAGGGATACGCTCACACACAGTGAGAGAGGAACACACACAGACAGTGAGGCAGGGACACGCACAGACATACACAGCGAGGAAGGTACACACACGCAAACACACACACACACACAAGTGGGGGACACGCACACACTGCAAGGGAGTTGCACGCACACACAGCGAGGGAGGGACACACACACACAGCGAGGGAGGTACACACACACACACCACAAGTGGGGGACACGCATAAAACGCAAGGCAGGGACACGCATGCACAGCGAGGGAGCGACACGCTCACACACAGAGAGGGAGGGACACGCACGCACACAGCGAGGGAGGGACACGTACGCACACAGTGAGGGGGACACGCACACACACAGTGAGGGGGACACGCACACACACAGCGAGGGAGGGACATGCACACACAGCGAGGGAGGGACACACACACATAGGGAGGGAGGGACACGCACACACAGCGAGGGAGGGAAACACACACACACACACACACACACACACACAGCGAGGGAGGGACACACACACACACAGCGTGGGAGGGACACACACACACACACAGCGAGGGAGGGACACACACACACACACAGCGAGGGAGGGACACGCACACAGCGAGGGAGGGACACGCACACACAGCGAGGGAGGGACACACACACACAGCAAGGGAGGGACACACACACACAGCAAGGGAGGGACACACACACACACACACACAGAGCGACGGAGGGACGGACACACACACACACACACAGCGAGGGAGGGACACACACACACACACGGCGTGGGAGGGACACACACACACAGCGACGGAGGGACACACACACACACACACAGCGAGGGAGGGAGACACACACACACACACAGCGAGGGAGGGACACACACACACACACAGCGAGGGAGGGACACACACACACACACACACAGCGAGGGAGGTTCACACACACACACACACACACACAAAGACGGAGGGACACACACACAAACAAAGAGAGGGAGGGACACACACACACACACACACACACACACAGCGAGGGAGGGACACACACACACACAGCGAGGGAGGGACACACACACACACACACACACTCACCCAGCGAGGGAGGGACACACACACACACTCACCCAGCGAGGGAGGGACACACACACACATACACACAGCGACGGAAGGACACGCGCACACGCAAAGACGGAGGGACACACACACAAACAAAGAGAGGGAGGGACGCGCACACACACACCGAGGGAGGGACACGCACACACACACAGCGAGAGAGGGACACGCACACACACACAGCGAGAGAGGGACACACACACACTCACAGCGAGGGAGGGACACGCACACACACAGCGAGGGAGGGACACGCGCACACACAGCGAGGGAGGGGCACGCGCACACACAGCGAGGGAGGGGCACGCACACACACAGCGAGGGAGGGACACGCTCATATCGAGCGAGAGAGGGACACACATGCCCACAGTGAAGGGGACACGCACACACGAGGGAGGGACACACACACACACGAGGGAGGGACACACACACACACGAGGGAGGGACACACACACACACACACGAGGGAGGGACACACACACACACACACACACACACGAGGGAGGAATTAGATTAGATTAGATTAGATTAGATTACTTACAGTGTGGAAACAGGCCCTTCGGCCCAACAAGTCCACACCGCCCCGCCGAAGCGCAACCCACCCATATCCCTACACCTACATCTACCCCTTACCTAACACTACGGGCAATTTAGCATGGCCAATTCACCTAACCTGCACATCTTTGGACTGTGGGAGGAAACCGGAACACCCAGAGGAAACCCACGCAGACACGGGGAGAATGTGCAAACTCCACCCAGTCAGTCGCCTGAGGCGGGAAATGAACCTGGGTCTCTGGCGCTGTGAGGCAGCAGCACTAACCACTGTGCTACCGTGCCGCCCACTAACACACACACACACACACGAGGGAAGGACACGCACTCACACAGCGAGGTAGGGGCACGCACACACACAGCGAGGGAGGGACACGCGCACACACACACAGCGTGGGAGGGACACGCACACACACACACACACACACACACACACACGAGGGAGGGACACGCACTCACACAGCGAGGGAGGGACACGCGCACACACACACAGCGTGGGAGGGACAGGCGCACATACACACACACAGAGCGAGGGAGGGACACGCACACACACAGCGAGGGACGGACACGCACACACACAGCGAGGGAGGGACACGCACACACACAGCGAGGGAGGGACACGCGCACACACACACAGCGTGGGAGGGACAGGCACACACACACACACACACAGAGCGAGGGAGGGACACACACACACACACACACACACAGAGCGAGGGAGGGACACGCACACACAGCGAGGGACGGACACGCACACACAGCGAGGGACGGACACGCACACACACACAGCGAGGGAGGGACACGCACACACAGCGAGGGAGTGACACGCACACACACAGCGAGGGAGTGACACGCACACACACAGCGAGGGAGGGACACCCACACACACAGCGAGTTGGACACGCACACAGCGAGGGAGGGACATGTACGCACACAGCGAGGGAGGGACATGTACGCACACAGCGAGAGAGGGACATGCTCATATACAGCGAGCGGGGGACACGCTCATATACAGCGACGGAGGGACACACACACACACACCGAGGGAGGGACACACACACACAGCGAGGGAGGGACACACGCACACACACAGCGAGGGAGGGACACGCACACACACAGCGAGGGAGGGACACGCACACACACAGCGAGGGAGGGACACGCACACACACAGCGAGGGAGGAACACGCACAAACAGCGAGGGAGGGACATGCACACACAGCGAGGGAGGGACACGCACACACACAGCGAGGGAGGAACACGCACACAGTGAGGGACGCACACTCAGCGAGGGAGGGACACACACGCACACAGAGCGAGGGAGGGACACACACACACACACACACACACACACACACAGCGAGGGAGGAACACACAAACACACACACACACACACACACAGCGAGGGAGGGACACACACACACACAGTGAGGCAGGGACACACACACACACACACACACACCCACACACAGCGAGGGAGGGACACACACACACACAAAAAAAGAGGAATATGCACACACACCAAGGGAGGGACACACACACACACACACACACACACACACACACAGCGAGGGAGGGACACACACACACAGCGAGGGAGGGACACACAGACACACAGCGAGGGAGGGACACGCACACACAGCGAGGGAGGGACACACACACACACACACACACAGTGAGGGAGGGACACACACACACGCACACAGCGAGGGAGGGACACGCACGCACACGGTGAGGGGGACAAACACACACAGCGAGGGAGGGACATGCACACACAGCGAGGGAGGGACACACACACATAGCGAGGGAGGGACACGCACACACAGCGAGGGAGGGACACACACACACACACACACACACAGCGAGGGAGGGACACACACACACACACACACAGCGAGGGAGGGACACACACACACACAGCGAGGGAGGGACACACACACAGCGACGGAGGGACACACGCACACA